>NW_026291188.1:0-20823 GCF_025698545.1 Gossypium raimondii | reverse complement strand
GATGTCAGAAGAGAGTAGAGAGTAAGAATTTCAAGATCGCTTATGTGTCCCTACACCACGATGTCGCGACATGGTCCTACGAAAAATTCTTACGAGCCACAGGCATTTTTGTCACATCCCAAAAATCGGGTCAGTAGAAATTGAGTTAATAAACCAAGAATTGTCATGGCCAAATTTTTATTTAGATAATATTTTACTTATTTGATAATAAATAAATATCAATTATAGTGATTGAGTAGTGGTAGAGCTGTCCTTGATGATCCGGGTTTGGATCCTTCCTCTCATTAATTTCTTTTTAGTGCAAAATTGTTTTAATATAACACTCGATTTTAGATCTAGTTGGAACAAGTGGTTTTAGGACCACAAATTGACGAAGAAAAATTTATTTTTATTACATTTTATGGTCTACAATTTCACGAAATGATTTCGTAAAAATTTTGTTCAAAAATTTCGACGTTTGGGCACTCAATTTAGCCAAAAGGACTAAATTGTAAAAAGTGCAAAAGTTGAGTTCTAGAAGCTAGAGGCGTTAAAATACTATGAAATTTTAAATTGGAGGTCCTTAAATGGTAATTACACCATTGGTTAACTTGTTGAACAAAAATGGACAAGAGATAAGTGAAATAGGATTTTTTTAAGTTGGGTGCATTTTGGTCATTTAGTAATTAAAAGAATTAAAAAGGCCAAAATAGCCAAAAAAATTTCCATCTTCAAGCTAAGGCCGAATTTAGCAAGGGGAGAAGCCATGGTTAGGGTTTTCAAGCTTCCAAGCTCCATGGTAAGTGATTCTAAGCCCCGTTTTTAATGTTTTTTACGTTTTTAGAGTCCCGGTAACTTGTTTTAGCTATTTCTAGCAATAATTTAACCTAGGGTTTATATTTGGAAAAATACCCATAGGTGAAATGTGTTTAATTTTGATGTTTTATGGTAGAATATAAAGCTAGAAATTATGTTAAAAACTTTTGCTAAGCGATTTTAAGTGAAAGCAGTAAAACGACATAATCGGTAAAAATACCTAATGTTCATAAGTAAGTGTTAGAGTGGAATTTGATGTTTCCATAGAAGGAAAAATGTCCAGTATGTCATAAAACATAAGAATAAGAGATGAAGTTTAATTTTGAGTTTTGGGGCAAAAGTGGAAATCAAAAGTTTAGGGGCAAAATTGTAATTTTGCAAAAGTTTGAGTTAAGAACTGTTTTGATGAATGTGCATGTTAAATAAGTTAAATGTGTTATTATAGTTCAAGAAAGAAGTGGAATCGACCTTGATCGGAGAAAAGAAAATATTAAAGACTAAATTACTAAATATCTATATTGTTGCACCAAAGTAAGTTTGTATGTGAATTAATGCATTGTTTTAATGTTATTCAATATATTGTTGAGATTTGAGTGAATATAGATTAAATATTTGATGTAGATTATAAAAAAATGTGGTTAAGTTTGAGAAAGGTGGTAAAATGTTAAAAAACAAGGTTTCCAATTGAACACTTGGAATAGACCGAATACATTGGATAAAAAGGGTCGCTAAGTGTAAAATTCTAGGGTTACCAAGTGCTGGTTCCCCAAATTATTGATTCTAAATGTGGTTGCTAAGTGCTGATTCCACTGTATATTTGATTGTAAAAGGGGTTGCTATGTGCTCATTCCCCGTATCACTGAATTTAAGGTGGTTGCTAAGTGCTGAATCCACTGAGTAATGGATAATATTCTGAGTGTTCAACAAGGAAATTGGAAAAGTGAATGTACATATGAAATGGACAAGATGGTATGAAATATCAAAACTATAAAAGAGTAAATTTAGAAATAAAACAATTTTGAACAACAGCAGTTGTGCACATTTTAAAAATCACCATAAATGGTGAAAATTTAATTAGAGGCTAAATAATATATGAAATTGAAGTTTAATGAGTCTATTTTCATATGAAAGAAATAGAGCAACCAAAAGAGTTAGATATTTTGAAATATTTTAATTTTAGTGAGACAAGGTTAAATTGATTTCGAAATCCCCTATTCCAAATTTGGAAAATCACCAAAAGTTGTGAAACAATAATTATGGCTTGTATTATACATGCTTGAATTTATCAATGAGTATATTTTCAATAGGAACAAACAAGAACATCCTTTGAATTCTGTACAAAGAGTTAAGTAAATTTTAGTGAAGAGGGGTTAGAGCTGTTGAGTAGTGAAACAGGGGAAGTTTAAAGAATAAACTGTACTAATTGGCTAAACCAAAAATTCTGAAAATTTAAAGGTAAGAATATATGTGAGTCTAGTTTTGTGGAAAATTAACGGAACTTAATTTGGAGCTCTGTAGCTCAGATAAAAATAATTTAGTGACTATAACTCGACTAGACACTTTAAATTTAAATATAAGTGGATAGTGAAATGCTATTTAAGCATGTTATATACATAAAGGATGTGGGATGGAGAGGAGGAGGAGGACAATAAAATGTATGAATTAATTGTGTATAAATGGTCATATGCCTGATTATAATCAAGTAAATGTTAAATTGAATGGTAAATACGTATTGGTACTGAAGGAGCTATTGCGGTTTTGAAAAGCAAATGATTAAATGTTTAAGAAATTTAGTCATGATATATATGTGTGATAATAATGATGTATGGATGATTATATTATTGAGTTGCATTGATTAATTCGGTTTAGATGATGGAAATGTCAAGATCATTTGTCTTTGATATGTGATGATCATGTAATGCCATGAAAATTTGTTTAATTGTGTGGTTTAAAATGTATCTATATTTTGTTATATAACTTATTTTGTAATCTATTTGAAAATGATAAAAAAATTAATTCGGTTACTATGTGAGGTGAATAATGATTTGTGAAGCATATCTATATTCGACAATAATGGATAAAAGACGTTATGTCATGGGTGAATGGTTAAACACTTGGGCTAGTATAATGTGTATATTTAGTAAGGTTTGTTGGAAAAGAAATAACACGTTTTGGTTTATATCGAATAGAGAAAATTTGTACTATCTTTGTGGCTAATTTTGTTAGCTGTATGGGAAATGAATGGTTAATGTATGTATGTGACAATTAGCTTACCAGATAGTGAACTATTGACATACTACAATAGTTAAAAAGGAAAATTTGACGATATAAGAATATGTAATGATACGGATCAATTCAGGTACTCAGGACGAATTCAACAAGTAAGTGAAAATTTATAAATTCATATGACGAGGAAGTGAAAGATTGTGAGTATATTTAGCCAAATAAACCCTAATTAACGACCCAAGAATAACAATTGGAAAGTTTTAATTTGGATAAAATTTTATAACTTGGACTAATATGTCTATAAGTGTATTTAGTCTGGTAATTCCTCGTGTCCTATTCCAGTGTTGATACGGGTAAGAGGTGTTACAATGTGACATCATCAGATTTGGCCCTAATGTTTAGGTCGGGTTTGGGGTGTTACATTTAAACCCTTAGCAAAAGTCATTCCATGTTTTTAAATATGTTCTATTAAAATAAAACAAGTGAAGTGGTCAAGCGATTAAGTGCTCCTAAGCTATCCTAGAGGTCCTAAGTTAAAGTCTCTTTGTTCTCATCTTTTATTTAATTTTAACACAAAACCCCATGTTATTATCAAGCTTGTCGTCCACCTCATTGCTTCATTGAATAGGAGGATTCATTTCCTCTATTATGGGTCAAACTTACCATAAGTTAAGAGAACTTACCATATGTTAGGGCAGCATGATCCCCGTTTTTACTCCATGTCTCCCTCTCTTGCCATTTCATCTGACCCTTACCATAGCTGAGATTCAATGAACCTAGACCTAGTTGACCAACCTTTCCTCCCTATCCTCCTTATTCTTGTGTTTTTTTCTCTTTCCATTCTCACCTATTTTTTTGTCTTTTTTGAAACACCACCACCCTTTCCTCTTTTCACTTTTACTACCTTTCTCCACTGTTATCGAGCCCTCCACCATTTACCGCCACGCCTCGTGGTCACTGCACCTCATCTTCTTTTTCCTCGTCACTTCCATTGCCACTATGACCACCACTGCTATTTTCTTTTCTCCTCCATCCCTCTTTCTTTCATTTCAATATTTCACATTTTTTTGTCGAACCTTCACCAGTTCTTTTACTACAACTTTTGTTCAAACACCATTGTCGCCTCTGTCACCATCAGTGGTTGAGTTTCCTATTTTTCTCCATATTTCTTTCTCATTCTTTTATTTTGATTAATCTTACACCCTCTCGTTTTAATAATTATTTTAGATCACCCAATTCTCCGATCTCATGTCTATATCGATCCACCATTCATCTTGAATTGATCAAGAGTGTAAAAGTGGATTATTTGATCATAAACTCCTCCTATTGGTGATTTCCTTTCTTGGTCGAATGGTATAGTGGCCATAGTAATTATTCTTATTTAATTATTTACGTATTAATACTATCCTTTATGCTTTTTGAAGGTCCAATTGGTAATAATAGAAGAGATCATTAACTTTAGATCAGAGATCGTAGATTCGAGTGTGCAAACCTTGGGGTAAGTGTTATGTTGAGATTTTTAGTAATCAATCTATTAATAATAAATATTTTTGGATGAATTCTAACCAATAGAGATCATTTTTATGTTTAGATACATCTTTCAAGTTTAGATCCAGGCAGAATCAATACTAAAGGATTATGGCATTTTGGATCTACAAAAAAGGTGTGGGTTCAATACGATTAGTTGTGTGTGATGTGTTTTTTTTCTATATTATTTATTTAATTATAATTAACGTGAGTACATTATGTATTCAAAGTGGAGTTGAAGAACTCATCAAAAGGTACCTATGTAAGTGACTCTAACAGTACATTTTATGAAACATTTGATATATGATGTGATTATTGCTATGATAATGATGAATGTGTAGATCTTATCCTCATGATATCGATGCATGGCTTATGTGATATGTTTGATGATTTAAACATGTGATATCTACAAATGAGTATGTTAATATTGAGATCTATGATCTAATGTGAAAAGCATGTTAAACATGTTAAAGTGATTACTAAGTGATATGTTATTATGTGAGCATGTCTACATGCCTAAGTGTAAAATGATTCATATGTGTTAAAAGTGAAATTTTCATATCACATGCATGGGGTGCGATTTTATGAAAGGTGGAAGTAAGTGGCGGTTTATCGCAAATCAATGGTGGCTTGTCCACAAAGTGTTTTAGTGGCGATATATCGCATATCACTGGTGACTTTTCCACAAATGGTGTTTCGGATGGACGAGTTTTGGGAAACTCGATACTAGTATGTAGTAGAGATGGGTAGGAAATTTTATAAAATGTGCATCATTTTAAAATATGCATTGACATGTTCATGCATAAGTATCAGTGTTAGAAATTGTGATTATTATGATGATTGATATGTTGAGATTGATATTTTGATATGTATGCGATTATATTTGTATTTATCTCACATTGAGCTCTTTAAAGCTCACCTACTTTACTTATGTGTTTTAGATAATCCTCGTGGTTAGGACTCAGATGTGGTCATCGGTGATGTTCTCGAAAATGGTTTTTAAATAAATATGGACTTTTATTTATGATTTGGATTTTTATGGACTTTATTACTATTTGGGACTTTTCATGTTACATTATGTACTGTGGTATGGGAATTTGCTTTGGGGATTTTATTCTGATTTGCATGCATTGATTTCATGACATTAAGTTTTAAAAACTACATAAGCTAGTATTTGATAAGATTTCATATGAAACTCGATTTTTAAAATAAAATCTATCAATAATATATTTTTCACTAAATTTCTAAGAAAAATGAGTTTTAATAAATTTAGACTTAGTTTTCAAAATTATTAATATTTACAAATGAGTTTTCTAAAGACATTTGATTTATGGAGTTAATATGTTTCTATTTTTGAAATAATGACGAATAACCAAGTTTTCTAAATCTTGAATAAAACGACAAATGATTTGGAAGTATGATTGAAAATCAAATAGTTTTGAGTAAATGATTGAATGTTTACAATTGTGATATTATTTTTTCTATTCCTGAAATTTGAATGATTTTTACGAAATTAAAATAAACGCTTTATTTCATTTGTTTTGAATTGATAAGCAAATAGTTTTCAAATATTTTTCAAATATTTGAAAGTTTATTTCGCCATCTTCGTGGACCAATGGTTTTGAAATGAGATTTGAAATTTAAGTTGAACATTTGATTTTACTAATCTTGAATGAACTACATAAATGGTTTAAAAAGTAAGTTTGAAGTTAAGGAGTTTTTCTTGGCCATTCCGTGGTCAATGTAGCTTTCAAATTTGACCATAACAACTGGTCGGGTTTGGGCGTATTGACTTTGGTCTACACAATCAAATATTAAACATGAGAACGCCAATGACTTAGGGTTGAAGATGACGACAACCTTAACTCTATAAATAGGTTTATTTAACACTTATTGATGACTTTTCATACTATATAATTTTCTTTATAGTTTCAGTTTTACTTTTTCCTTTTCTTAGGCTTTAGGTTATTTTCATTTTTGTATTTTTCCGGAGATCTAATTTGTGGAATCTAATAAAATTTTTGTGGATTTTGTGCTTCAATTAAATACAATTTTGGCTTATCTTAAACCTTTGTATCTTGATTTACTATTCATGTTCATCTTTTATATCAAGTTTATTATGTTTTAATATCCATGTGGAACTAATTCTCTTGTGGGGGATTAGCGAGTTTAGGTATGATTAATTGATTATTGTGTAGGGGTTTTTTAGCAAATCAGTTGTTTGGAAAAGGAAGAATTTAAACCCTAGGCTTATCTACCCTAGGAAGTCATTTAGGTGAGAATTAACACAAAATTGATATGGTTTATCTATGAACACATTTACCCCAAACCATTCTAGACTGTGAGGTTGAAAGATAAGTAGTTGTTGCTAACTCGTTATTATAGTGGAAGATCGAGAGGTCTGCTAGGGTAACGACTAGTTGATTGAATAGGGAACCTGAAGCAACAGTTAGTTATGATTACAGAAGCAAGCTAGTCACCCATGTTTAGATCTGATTAAGTTTCCATAGCATCTTTCCTAAAAAGTTTTTCCATTTATATTATTTTATTTCTTTAGTTATTGAAACTCTCTCTTTATGTTTAGTTGTAATATAATTTATTTAAAGTACTAATTAGTTCTACTTGTGCTTAGGTTAGGATTAATTTAGTGCTCTCCTTCCTTAGCTATGATCCTCAAAGTACTTACCTATTTGTTGTAACTATATTATAGC
Organism: Gossypium raimondii; assembly: GCF_025698545.1. Lineage (NCBI taxonomy): Eukaryota > Viridiplantae > Streptophyta > Magnoliopsida > Malvales > Malvaceae > Gossypium > Gossypium raimondii. Next base: position 13,564 of record NW_026291188.1, on the reverse strand, counting down.
CGACCCATATACTTCGGATACTACTTGCTTAACATATTTTGTGTAGGATTTCTACCTAGAAGTTTGTACATCCGAATGCGTCATCAACCAACAATTTCGTTGGTAGTGTAAAAGGCTTGACTAGAGTTCCTAAAGTACCGAGTTACAAGCATTGTGGGAAGAAACATTGGGAAAGTGTTGGAAGTTATTGAATGCTTGTCTCGATGCGATCGTTGGAATACTTCACTCTTGATTGTCTTAAAGATGAAAATGTTGTACTGTTTACCGTAAATCGCACCAATAGTCGAAGTCATGGTATTAATAGTGGTAGTTTAGTATCCGAGGTGGTTCAAGAAAGGGATACGAATCGTGGCACAATAGTCGTGTTCGAACTTTGGCACGAGCTTATATGGTTAGAACTCAAGAAGAAGGCGATGCTATCGATGGTGTAGAAGGTATATTTCTATTATTTTCTGCACCTTTTTATGCTTTAATAGAACTTGGTACCTCTCATTCATATATTTCTATTATTTTCTACATCATGTTCAGTATTGAGTCCTTTAGGTCCACATGAGTCATACAATGATCTTCTTTTCCTTGTCTTGTCAATTTCCTGGTTCACAGTCCTAGCTAACATTTATTTGTTTCCATAATTAAGCTATGTTCTTACACCTAGTAACCCCATGTTTAAATTTCATGGCAGATACTATTGGTTGCCAAAACCGAGCTATGGTTGTAACCCCATGTTTAATGTCCTGGCAGACTCTATTGGTTGCCAAAGTTGAGCTATGGTCTTACACCTTGTAACCCTATGTTTAATATCCTTATGGACTTTATTAGTTGTAATAGTTGAGCTATGGTCTTACACCTTGTAACCCCATGTTTAATGTCTTGGAAGACTCTATTAGTTGTCATAGTAGAGCTATGGTGTTACACCTTGTAACCTTCTCTAAGGTGTTACCCAAAAGGACTTTACCGACATTATGGTGTCGCTCCTAATTAAATTAAAACTGCAGAGACCTCTAATAAAATATCCCAAAGCTAATTTTTGGGCAGCCATATGCTTGTGCCGAAATTAGGCTTGACTCCCCCTTGTTGGACAGTTTCATGATCCAATAAATAACCGAGATATGTCTATATTGTAACAACATTTTAGCTAGGTAAAATTAACATTCTTATGATTCAATTTTACATGGTTTTGCCATCCAAGTAAGGTGGATGTGTTCATGTCCATGCAACATAAATATAATCTCATCTTCCATGGACCCACTACAAAATAAAAATTAACATTTTAATAATTAACATGAAAATAATATAATTTACCCACAAAAATATGTAACAAAACATAATTTCTCATACTTCCAATATTAACATTTAAACAAAATCCACTTAATTTATTAACAATTACTCAAGATTAATATAATTAGTAAGTCAAAAGGTGGTAAAATTGCTAGAAAAATCATATATAATTTTGAGTTTACACATCACCAAACTTAAACCGTTGCTTGTCTCAAGTAATGTTCGCACAACAAACTTTTGCTAAGGAAACTTTTGCAATATGGTTAAGTAGCATTAGTCCTTGCACATAATCATGCATCAATAAAATCATGCTCACAAATTATTTTTATTGATAAGTAGCTCAAATGCAAATATTATTTCCAAACTTTATACTAAGTACAAAATAATGTCAACATGAGTCATAGTATGCGACATTTCAAAGTCAAATATAACTTTCACCAATTAATAAGCTTTCCTTATCAATCTAAACATAACAATCACAAGGTTTAGTTAGTTGCCTTCATATGTTGAACTTAGCAATTCCTCTCCACTAATGTAGTCGATATAATCATCAAATCAATAGATCTTTTATTAGGTTGTAACATGGCTAGGCTAAAGGTAGGGATAAAGAGAAGTGAATTTTTAGGTTCAATAATCTTAACCCTAACTTTGTCTTGGATCCTTTTGTGTCATAACCTTCATACAAAAGGGACTTTGAAACACCTCCAAAATTATTTTGAACTCATGCTCAACCTTTATTTTTAGAATTTGAGCAAACTTTTCTTTGTTATTTATTTTTTGAACAAACTTACCTTTGTTCTTTTTCTTTCTTTCTTTCTTTCTTTATTTCCTTTTTGAACATGTGAAGAGCATGTACATCTTTTGTATTTTCCTCAAACTTTGATCACTATGACAAATTTAGTTAAGATAGGTGCACAAAAGATAGGATAAAATTAAAAGATGATAATATGGCCCATGGTGTAGTTAATTTGCAATAAAAGACCATTAAGCTCAAAAGTAAAGTTTCAAGGGTTAATTTAATAAGATTGGCTTGAAAGGCTCAAACAATCTAAAGAAGTGTGCCTATATCATGTTTAGATTCTTATACCTTCTAGGATTTCACCCCAAGAAAGTTACCAAGTCAATTCTAAAGGCTTAAACCTTCATGCATGTCTATTTCCAAAGAAATTAAATTTTCATGGCAAATAGTACGTAAGACTAAAGCACATACAAGCATTCCATCACTTAAGATAACATAAAATAACTTAGATCAAATCAAAATCATGCTTGCATTTGAACAAACTTATGAACAAATATTCTCTCGAACATTCATTTATTCTAGCAGACTTGGTGAAAAAATTGAAACATACTTACAAAATTTAAAGATTCATGCAAAATATTGCTTTACTCCTCTAAAAAGAAGCAATGTCCTTATTGCAAAAACAAAATAATGAACAAACCAATACCAAGCGGGTAGTAAGAAAGAGAGGTGAGCCATAAAGATGGCTTAAGTACCAAGTCTTTCTTAACAATCCAATCCTAGACATGTTCATTATCATTACCACATCACTTCTCTATTTCTAATGAAGAGGCATAGAGCTTATTTTATTTATGCTTACAATATCCTATTTATTATGGAAAAACAAAATACTAGCTAGGAAATAAAAATAAAAACCTAAAAGAAATAAATACTAAAGAAAAGAAATTCCCTTTATTTATTTGACTTATTCCCTTGTCTTCCTCATTTGATGCTATATCCTCGCTTTTATCCTCATCCTCTTCCTTCCATGAGTCGAAGATAATTTGGGAACTTAGGAACAAAACTTAGAGATATTTTTGAAAGTTTTTTTTACAGAATCATCTCTAATCTTCACCTATTTCCAATAAGTCTGTTGTTTGTTATGCATAAGTTTCATCATATCCATCATAATTGAAAATTCAAATCTCTTCATATTATTTGAAGAAGTGGGCATAGGAATGGTCAACTCAGGATCAACAATTGGTTCAATGAGCTCATCAGCATTACACTCCACTTTTGGTTTAGAAACTTATGGTTTCTTTATCGGTTCTAGATTGTTTTGTTCTTCTTTAGATTCTATTTCTTCTGTCTCATCAACTGAGTCACTTTCGCTTTAGATTTGTTTGATGACTTGTCACTTTTTGGTTCGCTTGGTTCATTTGGGTTTAGCTCATGCACATTCTCCACTAACCTTTCAAGATCATGGGCTGTGATGCAACCTTAAACATACGAGCCCTTCGGGTTTGCTTTTATTTTAACTTGGGCCCTTAAGTATAGTGAAGTTATCGATGATGGAAAGTAGGCACTTCCTGCTTCTTTCCAGACAATTATGGATCTCCTTGAGAATAATCTTCCCAAAATTGATAGACCTCTCTCATAATTGCATACAACAAAAGTTTTTGTAACAACCTATTTTCAGTGAAATCAAAACAGTAGTTTTGGGACCACAAATCCTACAAGTAAATTATTATTTTATTATTTTAATGTCTATGTAATGTTAGTAAGCTAGTACAAAAATTTTGTTAAGAAATTTGACGTTTGCATGTTTAATTAAGTGAAAAGCACTAAATCGAAAAAGTGCAAAAATAGAGTTCTACTTGTTAAGAGGGTTAAATGGCTATGAAACTTAAATGTGAGTGGACTTGCATGGTAATTAAATCATTTATAATGTTAATGGACAAAGATGGCATGAATTAAGTGTTTTTTAGTTAATTAACAAGGTTATTAAAGTAATTTTAAAATTAAGTAAAGTAAAATAACATAAAATAAAGTTATCTTTTTAGTTTCGTTCCTCCTAAATTAGAAAAGAGAAAGCCATAGCTAGGGTTAGACATTCGGCCAAGCTTTTCCATTGCATGTAAGTGTAATGTTGTCCCATTTTTAATGATTTTTATGTTTTCAGGCTTGTTGTAGCTTAATCTAGCTAGCCTAAGGATCAATTTGCAAGACTGTTAAAGATATAGGGTTTTACCATGAATGTTCTTACATGATTCTTGATGTTTTATGAAATATTATGAGTCCTTAATATTAAATAAACAAGTTTTGTAAGTGGTTTTTACTGAAAATGTATGAGTTTAGAAATACATGCCATTATATAACCTGTGATAGTGTGATAACTCTTGACTCGATTTGAATTATGTTTCCATATAGATAAAATGTCATCCAATTGAGTTGCTTTCGATGAAGTAGAAAGTAACGTGCAAGCCTCCGCTCACGAGCAAAGGTTCTAGTGGAAGTAGGCCCAGATTCGAGGTTTGGGGAGGAAAGGCTAAGGAAGCCTTTTTCCAAATGATGAATGAATGGTTCACCGAGTTCAATGACGAAAAATTGAATGACTCAACGACCTCTACCCCCACTGCACTCCAAACCAATCCCCATAGTTCTTCAAGGTTTGGAACCAAGATGAGTGATCAAGCCTCCAATCCATAAAATCCATAAGTATGGGGCTAAAGAGTTTCAAGGTATAGTCGAGGATGATCCGGAAAGAGCTAAATTCGTTAGAAAACACGATAAGAGTGTTTGACTAATTATCATGTACTCCTATAGAATGCTCGAAATGTATAGTTTTATTGTTAAAAGATTCAGTTTATCGGTGGTGGAACACTTTAGTTGTGGTGGTGCCGAGAGATGGAGTAAACTGTAATTCTTTCTGCATGTAATTTCAAAGAAATATATGAGCCAAAGATTTTTAGATAAGAAACGTAAAGAGTTTCTTGAGTTGAAACAAGGTTGGATGATAGTATCTAAATACGAGAGAGAATTCGTTTGACTTAGTAAATATACTCGAGAATGTATACTGACAGAAGTCACTATGTGTACACGGTTTGAAGATGGGTTAAATAAAGACATCAAGCTGTTAGTTGGGATCCTTGAGTTGAAAGAATTTGTGGTTTTGGTTAACAGAGCTCACAAAGCCAAGCAATTGAGTAAAGCAAAGAGAAAAGTCGATTCTGAGGCTTGTGATTCAGGAAAGAGATCTATGGGAAAGTTATACCAATCGTTGTTGAAGAATTCGAAAGAATATCTTGGTCATTGGTCAACTTCAGTGGATAAATCTTGTAAAGATCGAGGAAAACAACATTCGAGCTCAAAACCTTAGGCTACGTCTGTAGTGAGCGTGGGTAGTGTTAGAAATAATAAGCTCGAATGTCAGCAATGTAATAGACGACACTTTTATGAATGCAAATTGAAAGACAAGTCATATTTCAAATGTGGTTCATATGAACATTATCTCAGAGGTTGCCCAGAAAGGTCCTACGAAAAAAGCTCGGACTACTCGACCGACTAATACATCTGAGAGGAGACCACTTGCAATCGAAAATACGGTAATAGCCATAGTGGTACGAAAGATTGTGCTGTAAGATTTGAGACACGAGCGCTAGAGCTTATGTGATCTATGCTCAAAGGAAACTTCTGTGCGAGATGTTATCACCGGTACATTTTCTATCTTTGATATTGATGTTACTACTTTGATTCACCCAGGGTCAACATATTCATATGTATGCACAACTTTTGTGTCATATAAGAAATTGGCTTTCGTGTCTAGTGAGTTTTTGGTTAAAGTAACGAACCCCTAGGTCAGTATGTGTTAGTTGATAAAGTCTATAAAAATTGTCCTTTGATGATTCGAGGTTGCAACTTTTCGTTGATTTGATGTTACTACCATTTGATGAATTTGATGTGATTTTAGGTATGGACTAGTTAACTCGCATGATTCGCTTTTGAAATGTCAATGAAAACATATAGTATTAAAGTGTCGAATGGTGAAAAGCTTCTAATTGAATCGATAGACCTGGATAGTGCATCTAATGTTATTTTAGCTATGTCGGCACAGAAATATGTTAGAAAAGGCTATGAAGCGTATCTTGCTTATATATTTGATTCTAGAGTTTCTGAATTGAAGCTAGAATCGACTCCAGTGGTATGTCAGTATACGAATGTGTTTCTAGAAGAATTACCAGGGTCACCGCTAATTAGAGAGGTTAAGTTTGCTATTAAGTTAATATCGGGAACATCTCTGATATTAATAGCTCCATATAGAAGGACACTTATTGAATTGAAAGAGTTGAAAGCTCAGTTGCAAAAGTTGATAGATAGGGGTTCGCCTTAGCCTAGTTTTTCTCCTTGGGGTGTTCCTGTGTTATTTTTTAAGAAAAAGGACAGATCCATTCGATTATGTATTGATTACCAATAGCTCAACAATGTAACCATCAAGATTAAGTATCCTTTGCCACGTATTGATGATTTGTTTGACCAGTTGAAAGGTGCGACGATATTCTCAAAAATAGATCTTCGTTCTAGTTATTATCAGTAACTGGTTAAAGACTTGGATGTACCAAAAACTACATTTAGAACCAAGTGCGGACATTATGAGTTTCTTGTGTTGCCATTTGGTTTGATTAATGCACCTACTGTGTTTATGGACCGATGAATGTAATATTCGCACGCTTTTGGACAGAGTTGTTGTTGTATTCGTTGATGACATTTTGATTTATTCGCTAGATGAGACAGAGCATACCTAGAATTTAAGAATTGTTTTGCAAACTTTATGCGAAAAGAAACTATTTAATAAGTTAAGCAAATGTGAGTTTTGGCTTGAGAAGTTAGATTTTTGGGACATGTTGTATCGACCGATGACATTAGAGTTGATCGAGGAAAATTTCAACTGTGGTAGACTAGAAACTCCAAGAAATGTATCTAGAGTCAAAATTTGTCAAGAGATTTTTGATGATTGCTACACCTTTGATGAGATTGTTGCAAAAATATGTTAAATTCGAATGGTTCGAGAAATGTCAGCAAAGTTTTAATCGGTTGAAAGCTTTGTTAACCAAGACACCTATGTTAGTTCAAAGAAGAGGGTAAAGTGATAACGATGCTTTTAAACAGTTGAAACCACATGAAAAGAATTATCTAAGTCATGATTTAGAGCTTGCAGGTATTGTGTTTGCTTTGAAGATTTGGCGAAGCTATTTGTAAGGAGAAAAATGTCATATCTTCATAGACCATAAAAGCCTGAAGTACTTAATGTCGTAAAAAAGATTTGAATTTGAGACAGCGCAGATGGCTTGAGTTATTGAAAGATTACGACTTGATTATCGACTATCATTTGGGAAAGGCTAATGTCGTTGTTTATGTATTGAGTAGAAAATCTTTACTTTTTTATGAGCTTTGAACACGTGGTTAACGTTGATTAGTGATGGTTTGATTTTATTAATTAAAAGCTAGATCGATGTTTTCGCAATGATTTGCGAAACTAAACAATGTGATGATGTTTTGATAGCTAAATGGAAACAGGTTGAGACGACACTTGATTCAGATTTTCATGTGGGTTCAAATGATAGTTTGTCGATTTATCCTGGTAGAAATTTTATAGAAGGCTCACAGTAGTAGCTTGTCGATTTATCCTGGTAGAAATAAAATGTATGGTGATTTTAAATCGATGTACTGGTGGCAAGGTATGAAATGAGAGATCTCAGAGTTCGTATCAAGATGTTCGGTTTGTCAGCAAGTTAAAGCCAAGCATCAAGTACCTTCAGATTTATTACAGCCAGTGACGATTCTAGAGTGGAAATGGGAACGTGCCACTATAGATTTTGTATCTGAGAAAGAAAGATGTTGTGCGGGTTATTGTTGATCTTTTGACGAAGTCCACACAATTCATTCTAGTGCGTACGGGTTTTTCACTCAAGAGATTGCCAGAGTTGTATGTCGCTTAGATCGTTAGATTGCACGGTGTGCCACTTTCCATTATTTGTGACTGAGATCCACAGTTTACGTATCGACTTTGGAGCAAATTAAATGTAGCTCTTGGTACTCGACTGCATTTTAGGACAACGTTTCATCCACAAACCGATGGTCAGTCCGAATAAGAAATTCAAATACTCGAGGATATGCTTCGATGTTGTGTTTTAGAGTTCAAAGGTAACTAGGAGAGATTTCTACCGTTGGTTGAATTTGCATTCAATAATAAATATCATGCAAGCATTAAAATGGCGCTGTACGAAGCTTTGTATGGTTGAAGGACTCGAACTTCGTTATACTGGACTGAGCTCAGTGAGAAAATTTTATTTGGTATTGGTTTGATATGGGAAACTAAAGAAAAGGTCAAAATAATACATGATAGTTTGAAAGCAGGATCGGATCGACAGAAATCCTATGTAGATTTGAAAAGAAAATTCATTGAATTTCAAGTCGACGATAGAGTATTTTTGAAAGTATCGCCTTGGAAGAAAGTCTTTCAATTTGGTCGAAAAGGAAAGCTTATTCCATGGTTTATCAGGCCGTACGAGATCATTCAAAGGATCAGGCCGGTAGCTTACAAATTAGCTTTGTTGTTAGAGTTAGAAAAGATTCACAATGTATGTTATGTATCTATGTTACGATGGTATCAATCACATCCTTCACACGTGATTTCACCTGTTGACGCTTATATTCAACTAGATATGACTTACAATGAAGAATCGATCAAAATTCTAGCTCGAGAGGTTAAAGAATTGAGAAATAAAATATAACTTTAGTGAAGGTTCTCGGACACATCACGAATAGAATAGGCTACCTAGAAGTCGGAAGAAGCTATGAAAGTGCAATACCCAAACCTCTTTTCGGTAAGATTTTAGGGACGAAAATTCCTTTAGGGGAGAGTTGTAACAACCCATTTTAGTGAAACCGAATAGTGGTTTTGAGACCACAAATTTGATGAGTAAATTATTATTTTATTATTATTTTAATGTTTATGGAATGTTAGTGCAGAGTATAAAAATTCCTTTAAGAAATTTTGACGTTTGCAAGTTTAATTAAGTGAAAAGGACTAAATCGTAAAAGGTGCAAAATTGAGTTCTATTTGTTAAGAGGGTTAAATGGCTATGAAACTTAAATGTGAGTGGACTTGCATGGTAATTAGAACAATTATAATGCTAGTTGACAAAGACGGCATGAATTAATTGTTTAATTTAGTTAATTATCAAGGTTATTAAAGTAATTTGAAAATTAAGTAAAGTAAAATAACATAAAATAAAGTTATCATCTTCTTTAGTTGAACTTTCCACTAAAATTAGGAGAAGAGAAAGCCATAACTAGGGTTAGACATTCGGCCAAGTTCTTCCATTGCATGTAAGTGTAATTTTGTCCCATTTTAAATGATTTTTAAGTTTTGGGATCATTGAAGCTTAATCTAGCTAGCCGAGGATCAATTTGCAAAAATTTAAAAATATAAGGTTTTGCCATGAATGTTCTTGCATGATTCTTGATGTTTTATGAAAGATTATGAGTCATTGTTGTTAAATAAACAAGTTTTGTAAAGTGATTTTGATGAAATTGTCATTTAGGGACTTAATTATAAAATTAGTAAAATTCATGGTAAAGTTTTAAAATCATGATTTATATGTGTTAATATAGGTCCCTATTGAATTCGCTAGCATGAGATGACAATTAAAATGCTTAAATTTCAATTTATGAGCTTAAGGACTAATTTGTAAAAGTTAAATTATTAGGGTAAAATAGTAATTTTACAAAATATGAAATATGGACTGAATTGAATTATAGAAGTATTAAATGGATTGAATTTCCTAGTTAGATCAAGATAGACGCGTATGATTTAGATCGGGAAAAGCTAATGCCTAGGATTGATCTACTTCATTTTACGCTCTAATTGTCAAGGTAAGTTTGTATGAATAACTATCGTTTCTAATGCCATTTTTAGTATATGCTATTATGTTAATTGTCATATAACTAAATGATGATTATCCAACAATGCCATGACGGTTATCAGCCCGCTTTGAACCTTACAATTAGTTGGATACAAATGACATGTCATTAGGGTTTTCATGTTTGAGTCTTTGGCCTTGGATGTCCTAGTGATGGCTGAGGTCCTATATTTGTTGTGGATACTCCACTGCTCGTGTGAGCAATGATGTCAAGGAAATGTTACAGTTATATGTTTAGCACACTTCATGTGAGCTTTCCTGAGTATGCAATGATATTCTAAATGGTTCGATGGGCATGAAAATGAAAGGAATGGTAAGTGTTCAAATGTATTGAAATGGAAATATTCAATGGAAGCATACTCATGTTCATAAAAATGATGAGTTCAACTGAAGTATGCTCATGTATAATGGCTTACTTTATGTTAATTCAAGTGAATTATGTTTGAATGCAACTTACTTTATGTTAATTCAAGTGAATTATGTTTGAATGCACTAACATGTGTTGTTGATCGTGCTTAGGCTTGTGCCAAGCTTGTGGTTGGATTATGTTTTATTTAATCTTAATATTATGTATTGAAATGGTAAGTTATGTTTATGTTTTACGAACTTACTAAGCATTTATGTGCTGACATAGTTTTCTTTCTTATGCTTTATAGATAATCAGAAGCTCGATCGGTTTGGAAGCTCGTCGAGATCTATCACACTATCCAGTGAATATATCGGTAGTTTTTTATGTTTTGGCCAAGGTTATAATGGCATGTATAGGTGGACTTGTATTTGATGTTTAGTAGAATGTTTAGATGTTGATTTTGGCATGTATAAGTTAGTTGTTTTGGCACTTTTTTTATGATGGTTGAATTGTGGCATTTTAGTGCTTATGATACATGAGTGGTACGACTCAAATGGTAAATTTATGATGAAATCTTATAGGTCAAGACATGGTATGTTTTGAGATGGAAATGAATTAGTTGTTTATGAATGAAATGTATATTTTTAGGTGAATTTGTATGTTTACATTTGAGGTGCCTTGTATGGCATATTGGTTGAATGATCTTGGACTATTGAATTGGTCATTTCTTGTTTGTTTCTGTCATGTTCTGATGTCTTGATCATGTGCTCAAAATGCTTTTAGGTGGTTGCCTGAGCTAATGCTGGAAATGGCTTGAATTTGGTCAATTTATGTCCACACGGCTTGAGACACAGGCGTGTGACTTAGCCATGTGTAACACACGGCAAGGCGACTCGGTCGTGTGTCCCTTGTAGGTTTCAATGCATGCAAGTTAAGGTGTTACACGACCTAGGACACGACTCGGCACACGGTGTATGGCTTGGCCGTGTGACCCAACTCGAGTGTTACATGGGTAAGGAGGATCTGGGACACGATCGTGTGTCCCTATTTTGATTGTTACACAGCTTGAGACATAGGTGTGTGTCTCAATCGTGTGAGTCATACGGCCATATGACCCTTGTAGTCAAGATTTTCTAACTTTTTCTTAAACTTTCTAAATGTTTCGTATTTAGTCCAGGATTGCTTCTAAAGTATTTTTAGGGCCTCTAGGGCTTGATTAAGGGACAATAGGTATGTGAATGAATAGTTTATATCATGTTTATGTCAATGTTTGAAATGTTTGTATAATGTTCAATTTGTACGGTAATGCTTCGTAACCTTATTTCGACAACGGATACGGGTTAGGGGTGTTACAGTTTTCGCTCCATCAAGATGGTGGAATTATGTGAGATAGGCTTGAAACTATATCGAACAAAGTAGAACCATACCTTAGCCACTAGTTTTAGATATTCTCTTCGGAAAGAATGACTACCATAGTTTCTTATAATCCATTGGGATCATGGATTTGTGACAACAATAAGCACTTTTTGAAGAAAATCCCAATTTATTTTTTTCATTATCGCAAAGGACTCATCTTCTTCAACATCAGGAAGGTTAAACAAATTATTAATGAACTTAAAAGTTAAGGATGCCTTCTTCTTGCAAAGAAGAACTTCAGTAGCATCTGGCATATTTAAATTGGCATAGAACTCTCGAACTAAATCCTCTTCGGGCAATGATTGTGCATCGCAAAAATAGTTCCAATTGAAGGCATCAATCATCTTTCGTATTGGCCAAGGCACAACCATCTTGTCATTTCTCTCCTATTTGAAACCTTTTTTTTGGTATCATGGGTTGATTTTTGATGATGGAATTAAACTTATCTTTCGCTTCATCATCTTGAATCACAATTGGATTTTCGAGAAAGGTTTTGGAGGATCTAGTCCTTTTGCAAGACTTGGTGATTTTTCTCAAAAACTAGGCAGAGTTTCAAAAACTAGAAGGAAAAAAATCAGCAATGGAGGGGAGCAAGGAGTTTGTGACTACAATAAGCTTGTAATGAGAATACGGTGGCTGTAAGCTTGTAACGATGATAGACTTACCGTAGTGATGGACATATGGTGGCAATAAGAGGGAAAGAAATTGGAGAGACTCTTTGGGATTTAAGACGAGGGCTAAGAGGAAAAAGAACAAGTGGCTAGCGTTTAAGTTGGTTGCAAAATTAGGGTTTTGGGAACCCTTTGAACAGTAATGGGGTAATTTTTCCTCCTTGTTGTTTCGTGCCTTGAGCCCAAACTATATTTACAAATTAGACTACTTTAAATAAAATAAACTAATTAGTACTTGGGCCAATTTGACCCTCTTATTAAACATAAACAAATAAAATTAACATGAAAAACAATAATTAAAATGAAATTAAAATTTTGAAGGTAATTAGAAATTTTCTTCTGAAGATTACATTAAATTAATTCCCAAAAAGGTTGGAGGAGTCACAAGTGGTCTTGCTTAAGTTCCAATCTCCTTAGACAAAATTAATTAAATGTACTAATTTAAGAAAAATAATTTCCAACTATTTATTAAAAGTAAGATTATGAAAAATTAAAGGTCTACTAATTTGAATGAGGTTTTAACACGCTCAACTTCATCATCCTAATAGTGTTTAAGAGATGGACCATTAACTTTAAATGTACCTCCATGGTTGTTGTACAATTCTACTGCTCTATATGGATAAACTTTGTAGATGGTATAAGATCTTCTCCATTGGGATTTGAGCTTCTCAGGGAATAACCTTAGCCTCGAATTAAACAACAATACTTTCTAACCTTCTCTGAATTCACGAGGTTGCATACAACTTTCATGCCATCTCTTAATTTTTTCTTTACGCATCTTGGCATTCTCGTATAAAAATAACCTCAACTCTTCCAACTCATCAAGTCAGAGCATCCTTCTCTCACCGCTTGCTTAGGATCCAAATTTAATTGTTTCCACGCCAATGAGCTTTATTTTCCAATTCAAGCAGCAAATGACATGCCTTTCCACAAAATAATCAATAGGAGTCATTCTTAATAGTCTCTTAGAAGCGTTCAATAGGCCCATAGAGCATCATCGAGCCTCGAGACAAATCTTTTTACTAGGGTGCGTACACTTTCAAGAATACCTTTGATTTAATGATTCACCCTTTCAACTTGTTCATTTGTTTGTGGGTGATAGGCGTAGAATTTTATGTTTAACATCGTACTTGTCAAACAACCAATTAAG
>NW_026291187.1:0-19524 GCF_025698545.1 Gossypium raimondii | reverse complement strand
AGCAAAGAGGGCATTATAAGCACTAAATTTTGTCCGGTTTTGTCGTGTTTATATATATATTTAAAAAATTCAAAAAATTTCAAAATAAAAATAAAAAATACATTTTGACCACTAAACTTTTGAAATTACATTTTGACCCACCAACTTTTAAAATTACATTTTAACCCTAAATTTTCTCAAAACTCGTTTGGCCCTAGAACTTTCTTGAAATTGCAGTTTAGTCCTTCTAGCAAAACTTGCACACCTACCCCGTGATTTCCGCCACGCCTAAGGCATGGCCTCCTCTCCCTAGCCACCTAATCTCGCAAAAGGAAGAGAAAACATCTATAAATTGGACTTAAAACCCCAAAAATGGAGGCGGACAAAATAAAAAAAGAAAGTTTCAAAAAATTTCAGCAGCAAAAAGAAGGAGGAGGAAGAGGAAGAGGAAAGAAAGGAAGAGAGAGGAGGAGCGACGTGCAAAGCATGGAAGGAGGCCGATCGGAGAAGAAGAAAGAAAAAGAGAAAGAAAGAAGGAAGAAAAGAAAAAGAAAAAGAAAAAATAAAAAATAAAATTAATAGCCAGGTCAAACCGACCCAACCCGATCCGCAACCCGACTCAGACCCAAGAAACCCAAGACACTAGCCCAAAAAAATTTTAAGCAAAAAAAAAGTAAAAAACCAAAAAAAAAGCTTAGCAGGCCAACCCAACAGCATTTGAGCCCAACAAACTGCAGCTGTCCAACAGCCCACTCAACAGCCAGCCCAGCAGCAGCAGGCTAGGCCTGACCAACGGCCCAGCAGGCCCAAAAGAAGCAGGCCAGAAAGAAGAGAGAAGAAAAAAGAAAAAGGAAAAGAAAAGAGAAAAAGAAAACAAAAATTCAATTTGTGTAACCCGTTCAGTGAAGCTCGCGTTTTAGATTTTTCGGTAATTTCGTTTATTTCACTTTTAATTTAATGCTCGTATTTTTATGTTATTTTATTTTAATATTATTAGCATTTTATGCATTTTATATTTTTGTATTTATATTTTCAATTTAATTCAATTTTAATTTTATTTTATTTTAAATAATTTTAAAAATAAGGCAACGGATCGATTTATCATAAAATCGTTGATTTCATCGCTATGTTGGGTGAATATCACGGTTTGTGTTAAACTCGATCACGCCTTTAAAAATAAAAATATTCAAAAATTCGTATTTTCAAAAAATCCTCGGTTTCAAAATTTTCGTGTCTTGAAAAATTTTTCGTGTTTTCAAAATAAAGTACGAATCGATTTGACACTAATTCGTTGATTTCATTGCTATGTTGAGTGAATATCACCGATTAGTGTTAAATACGATACGTGCTTAATAAAAAAATCAGAAAAATTTTCGTGTTTTCAAAAAATTCCAATTTTCAAAATTTTACATGTTTTCAGAAAATTCCCGTGTTTCAAAAATCCTCGTGTTGTCAAAAATTTCGGTGTTTTGAAAATTTTTGTGTTTTCAAAAAAAAATCTCGTGTTTCATAAATTTTCGTTTTTTTAAAAAATTGTGTTTCCAAAATTCTCGTGTTTTAAAAAATTCGTGTTTTAATCGGATCACGATTAAATATTAGATTGAACTCGTATTTTTGAAAATTAAGACAACGTGCATTTAACGAGATACTAATTTTGGGCGTCGCGAGGGTGCTAATACCTTCCTCGCGCGTAACCGACTCCCAAACTCTAATTTTCTCTGGATTTTCACGTAGACCTAAAATCTCCTCTTTTTAAAAAAAAAATTTAAAAATAATTTTTTTTTCTAAAAAGAGAATTTATTAGGTGTCCGATCACACCTAGGAAAAAAGATTGGTGGCGACTCCTTTTTCAAATAAAATCGAGATTCGGTTTTCAAGTTTTCAATAATTACTTCGACTAGCGCCCGTGCCGAAAATTTTTAGGTCGCTACACAATGTAACAAAGGACGAAGAAAAAAAGAAATATTGTTCTTCAAAAAAAAAAGGAAACTATTATTTTTTTTATTCCCAAGACAAGACTTCTTTCCTTTAGTTCTATATTCCTATTCTGAAATAATGAATTGAGCTTTTATAGGCATTTTTGACGCCGCTATTGAAATAGCCTTTCTGGCTATATTTTCTGCCACGAACAAAATTTGATTTTGTGAATTAATCGTATTGAATGATAACTAATAAATTAATTATTAATTGTATTAAAATTGTAATTAATTGACACAATACTTAATCAGTGCATATTTAATCTTCTAAGGTAGTTGAAGGTTAAATTAGCGACGGTATTAAACGATACATTAGCCTTGCATAACTTGCAAGATTATTGTGATTAAACTGTTTCAGTAGGAATATATTGTTACTTAACGTAATATTTTACTTGCTTATTAAAATTGATTAATTGTTTCAATTGACATAGTAATATGTTCAAGAGATTAGTTAATTTGGTAAGTCTGTATATGCTATAGTTAACAAATTACTAAGTTGCCGTGAATATATTCATAACAACATGAACATTGTTTTAGTAATAATAAGTTAAGAAAAGTAATTGATCTAACACAATTATGTAATATTGATTAAACTTATTTTTCAGAATTCATACTTTGCAATTTTATCTTTTAATTTTCTTAGTTAATTTACTTAGTAAAAATCTAGTTTTATTAAACAGTTTTCTTTCAAAACAAAATATTTTCCTTCACCAAAATGTTTTTGATTGTATTTCATAAATATTTTCTTACATAGTCTCTGTAGCTACGATAACTCGATATTTATTTGTCACTTTATTACTTGTTGCGATTGTGTATATTTACACATTTCCGTTGTTCCAACAAATACTGGCTCGCTTGTTCCAATTCCTGGAGCAATAGGTGCATTATAACAGGGAACATGTATTGTGCTTGGAAGATTTGGCAACTGTGCCTCGATATGAAGAGCTTAAATGACTTGCCTGATTGATGGTGTTAGTTTGAGATTTGGGTGCGCACACCATAGTCCAACAATCACCAAACATTCCATTTGTTTTGGGTCGAATTCCATTCCCATTTTCTTGTCAGCCACGTCAAGAACCTTTCCATTTCCATATGACTCCCACACCCATGGAAGTAATAGAGTGTCAAGCTCATGAAATTTGGGTTCAATTGACCTTTTACCACAAGCAATTTCTAATGCCACTACTCCAAAACTATATACATCGGATTCTTCGCTAGCCTTGACCGAAGATAGACATTCAAGAGCAATGTATCCCACCCTTGCTAAAAGAGTGTTTTTTAACCCTTTTGAATGATCAACTAACCTAGCTAATCCGTAGTCTCCGAGTGTCGAAACCATTTTTTTATATTTGAAAAACGGGGATCGACTTTGAAAATGAAAATGGGAGTCGCCACCAATCCTTTATTGAGGCGTGATTGGCTCACCTTGAAAATAATTTTGGTCTGCGAAATTTTGAGAAAATAGATTCGAGTCGATTACACGAGGAAGGGTTAGCACCCTCGTAATACCCAAAATTAGTACCGAATTAATTGTTTAATGTCTTAGTGTCAAAACTTGAAAAGATTTTAAAATACGATCCTATGAAATAAAAACCTAAATAATTGAATTGGATGATAAGACGTACCTATTTCAAAGAAATAAACCGCCACACTCACTGAGTTAGAGTACAACAGTTCAATCTTCAAAGTTAAATTCGTCTTTTTTTAAATTTTAAAATTCATATGTTTTGAGAATGATGTCAGTTATTTAAGTCAATCGAGAAATCGAATCCAAGATGTTAGGTTCAATTTCTAAATTCCTAAACACAAAATATTGCCTTTATTTTAAAATCGAGATAACAAAATGTCATATCCAGTAAGTTAGGATCCAACATTTTGAAATCTTAAAAACTTTATTTTAAAGATTGTATGGTTTTAATAAAATAAACAATTGACTAGTTAAATTCATCGAGAAGAATTGAAACCCAGTAAGTTAGGGCGCAATTTTCTCGGAAATTAAGAACACCAAGCCTCTTTTTTAAAACTTTTGAAATAAAAGGATTGTAGTGGTTTAATAAAATACAATTCTTACAAATGTAACATATTTGAATGGTGATGTACGACATAAGAGATAATATATAATCCAAACACATACTAAAGAATAATGAATAAATAATAAATTAATCTTGACAAACATAGCAACAATAATCTTAATTGTACATTATGTCAATATCAATATCAACGTTCAAAAACTAAAAAAAGCCGATTAATGAAAATGCGAACCAAATGTACAAGTTTTGAAATAACTAAAAAATGGCATAAAAGAAATGGAAATTGTAAATTAATAAGGTATACATACGAAATCTTTAAAATAAATTGTATGTACACAAAAAAATTTTACATATAGAATAAATTATATATAAAATAAAAAATTTGTATATATATATAAAATGATATTCTATAAAACATCTTTATATAAAATACAAAATTATATAAAAATGAATTAAGAGAAATATAAAAAATATATACCTACTTAAAAATAATAATATTATGTAGAGTATCTTCGATATATAAAAGAGAATAAAAATGAATTAAAGAATTATTATAAATAGAAAATATTAAGAAAGTATACAAACATATCAAATTTTCATGAAAAGATAAAAATGCAATGATATATTTACAATAATAATACATATATAACAAGTTTTAAAACAATATAATACGTAATTAATATAAGATGATAATACATAATAGGCTTATAATACCAATAATAGTACATTATAACTAAAAAAAAGTATATAATAAGATTAAGTACTAATATATGATAATAACTTAAATTATATTAAACCTAATCATAAAAAGAATGTTAGTTTTTTTAAAAAAATAGATATATCTAAAAATAAAAAAGAAAATTTAAACGAAATAAAATACAATATATTTAATTAAATAAATATGGATTAAAATGTATTTAATTTGAAATTAAAAGGAGAAAAAATGAAAGTAAAGCAGAATGGAGGACCAAAAAAAGCACACGCAAATAACATGGAGATTAAAGAGGAAAATATCCCAAGCCCCAAAACGCTATGTTTTAGCATGGGCCAAATCGAAACAGACAATGAAAAGATGTGGCAAAATTTAAAAGGCGTAAAAGGATCAATATAAGAATATTACAAAAGCAGAGGACTAATTGCGGAAATAAGCCATTAAGCCAAAACGCGCGGACCGGGAATTTAGTTCGGATCGGGTCACTGGATGTGGCCTGTACGGTGCCATTTTAAAGCCGTTGAAGTTGGCCTAAACGACGCGTTGCACAATTGATACAAAACCTAAGTTAAACTAACATCCGGCCGGTTTAAACAAGGAAAACCGTAGTCCTTTTGTTCATGGTGCGCCTGTTCAAAATCTCTCAAAGTCATGGCCTCCGTCTCATGCTCTCAAGTCGGCCTTTCCAAGATCCCTTACTCGATCATCGATTGCAACGGTAAGAAGGAATCGATCGCCGTAAACTCTTCGCTCTCTCCTCTTTCTTTTTTATTTCTTTTAACCCACGATTAATGAATATAAAAACTAGAAAAGAAAAGAGGAATGAATCAAGTAACGGGAAAATGGAAGAGAACAAAACCCAAAAAAAACCTTTTGTAAACCGATTTCTTTTTGTATATTGAATGCCTGAGAGAGTTACAGTACACTCTTGGTCTTTTTATAGTCTCTATTTACATAAAAATGAAAAATAAAAACGAAAACAAATCGCCCCCGTTCTGCCATATTTGTTTTTTTTCTCTCTGCTCCTTTTGTGTGTTGTTGGTGTCTGCTTTGCTGCTCGTTTGTTCGTTCTTTGCGGAAGCAGTGCGGTCGGGGACGTAGCACTGACGGATGTCTGCTGGCGGCGATCTGGAGGCTCGCGTGAGTGGTGCTACGTGCGTGCGTGAGGCTGAGGGAAAGCGGCGGCTGAAGACCCCAGAAACCCTAGGGTTTTTGTTTGTTTCAGTTTTGGGCTAGGGGTATTTGGGCTAGGGTAATGTATTTTGGGCTTGGGTTTAAATTTTGGGTGTTTTGAAATTGGGCCCATTGTATTGGATTGTGGCTGGACTATTATTGGACCTTTATTTATTTGGTATTTTTTATATCTGAGTTTTAATAGTTGGGCTTGGGCCGGACAAAATTTGGGTATTACACCGAGTTTATCATCAAAGCTGGAATCCAACATAATGTTGTTGGTCTTGATATCTCTAAGTAATACACAGTAATTTCCTTCTTCATACGGATACAGCAATGCCGATGTTAAGTCTTGCACGATTTTGTATCGTGTTTCCCATGTCAATAAGCTTTTTCCTTAAAAATCCTGCTTTTGAGTCAGCCAAAGTCCGACAGCATCGGTTGCTGAAAGTTCAGGGCTGTTGCTCCAAGCAAGATTCTGACCGAAGGGTCTTGTGCATGCACAAGAGTGCAATTGTTGACCCGGCCATGAGCGTAACTCAGTGCAAAGCCTGCCAACACATTGTCCCATCTCATAGGGGGAACACCAAGTTCTTTTCAAGCAGCATTGTGAGCATCGAGGGACTCTTTTACTAAAATTTCACAAACTTACTGGAAAGACTAGCACAGATAAGGCTTGAATCTAAAAGGTTAGTGAGATTCGAAACATGTTCATGTTGGATTTCAATGGATATAATTGATGATTAATTAAGGAACATAAATGGAGAAATTATTGATTAGTTAAAGGTAAAAAAAAAACATTTTTGTACTAATATGATTGAAGAGAGTTGTAAGTTGAACCCCACAAGGAAGATGCTGGCAAACCTGTAATGGAGAAAGGTCAATTTGATCACAGCTAGTTGTGTCAACGTGCTAAAAAAAGTTTCAACTCTAGGCTAGTTTTTGGGCTTGCACCACCTGCTCAAAAATCCCTTTTCATTATTCAAAAAATAATAATATATTAAAATTATATTTTTAATTGATATTTATATACTTTTATAATTAAATATAAATTCAAAATATTTTTTTTATCATTTAAATTAAATTTAAGATGGACTAGTCTAGCCCAAAGTGTAAAAATCTTTATTCAAGTTTGATCTAAATTATATCGAATGAGCTACCTGACCCTTGGACAGATCTAATCACAATCAATGTTAGACAAAATTTTATACTAATATGTTAGACCTTAAATATTGTTTATTATTATATTTAAAAATTTAAAATATTTCATATATCATTAAATTTAAAAATAATTCATTAATTATTAAAAGTAAAAAATTAAAATGTAAATTTTATGTATAATTATATTAAATTATTTAAATAATATTTAAATCAATTTATTTTCAATTTCCAACATAATGAATATTTTAATTTTTATGTAATGTTAAACATATGAAATTAATAAACTATATTTTTCGTGAACTTTCTAAAACACTTGATACATATGCTAAACGCATTAAAGTTGTGTTCTCCAATGCTTCTCGATGAACTTTTCCATTAAAAAGTATTTTTCCTAAAAAGTAATAAAGAACAAACCTTAGTGTAGAAAATTTTTAACTTATATTAAATGCTTTTCACGATGAAAAGCGAAATTTTAACTTTTTTAACTCAAAAGTACTTTTGTGGTATTTTACTTTTTAACATTACTATTTCTTCTTCCAAATTGTAAATGCTATTGTAAAATTTTTAGTATTTATATTTGGTATATAAATATTATCCCTTTTGAAACTTTAATCCAAATATATGTAATATTTTAATTTGTTAGGTTTATGTTTTCAATATTATGTTAATATTTAATATGAGTTATATATTCAAATACATTTTAAAATAAAATAATACGAATGTGTTAAAAGCATTAATTAAAATAAAAATAAAAATATTAATTACTTAGAAATATTTAAAATTAATATTATATATTAAAATATTAACAATAACTTAGAATAAATTATTTTTTTATATTTTTGCTAAAGTATCATAATATTAACTAATTTGAACATTATTTAAATACGATTTGTTACTTTATAATATCATGTCTAAAATAGACATTTTATTTCTCAAAATCACTTTTTACAAGAATACCAAACACTTAAATTTTTCAAAAGTACTTCTTAAAAGCACTTTTCCACATAATTTTCAAAAACATTGTCAAACTAGTCCTAAGTCATATCATATGGATGTTATGGAAAAATCGAATCTCTTTCAAACTCTTTTTCCTTTTTTTCTACTCCGTTCACGCTATCAAATTCCTTTCATGAATCCATAATTCTCAAAATATTTCTCCTTTTTAGTTTGATTATATTAATACGGAAACTTATACTTCAGATTATCAAGAAGCACCAGTGGTCTAGTGGTAGAATAGTACCCTGCCACGGTACAGACCCGGGTTCGATTCCCGGCTGGTGCAGCCTACATTGAAGGCATGATGACAGAGCCTTCTTTTTTGGTGAAATTGATGTTTAGTAGTCTCATGCACATTAAATCATTGCAACTCAAACTGGTTATTTCCTCTGGTGACATGGACCATGCACTCAAACTGTTCGGTCAATTTCCTGCACCGAAACAGTTGCAATGAGACCTGTTACAATTGAATGTTAAGCCTGCTAATTACACGGTTCTCTTTCCTCTTCAAGGGCTTTGACAGAAATGTCGGTTTTTCATGTGGGAAAGAGTTGGTGAAATTTGGGTTTGGTTCTAATGTTGTTTTACAAAATGCTCTCATTTGTTTTCAAAAATGTCATACCAATTAATTTAATAAAAAATTCCTAATAAAATTAACAATTGAATCCCTTAAATTTAATAACTTTTCTCATCTTGGTTTTTAAAATTTATTTTTTTCACCTTAATCCCTGAACTTGGTAGCTTCTTCCAATTTGGTTAAGATTCTATAAATGTATAATAACGTGACACTCTAAGATTATGTTACGTCATCGCTTAGAATTTTTTAAATATTTTTTAAAATTTTAGGTGATGACATATCAAAGTAACATGTCATCATACATGAATAGAATCCAAGTTTAAGGATTAAATTAAGTGCAAGCTTTGGGACTAATGTGAACCCCAAAAAAATTTAGGGGCCAAGTTTGAAAAGTTACCAATTTTAGGTACTAATGCTTTTATCTCTATTTATTTATTTTATTAATCCTGCTTTTCTGAGGTGTGTTCTTGGTTGTTTCGGTAATTTGATGTCTTTTCTTGGGAGCACAATTCTTACTGTAAGCTGTATGCTCTGTTTTTCCTATTGGAGTATACGGTCCTATGTAAGGAGTGTTTTTTTTTTCTCCTGAATAAATTCTCTTTAATTTCAAAAAAGACAAATTGTAAGGTGGTAGCTTGATATAATTTTTAAATTTTTTTATTAGTCTTTGTAGTTTAATTTGTCTAATTTTAATTTTTATATTTTTGAATTTTAAAATTTCAATACTAACACAAATGATAATCACTAATTCATTTGATTAAATCCAGTTATTAATATTGAACTATGTATTTAGCTATAGATTTAGCACATATTCTCTAATTGAATCATTCTAAGTCTCCTATACTTTCTGAACTTTGAAATTTCATTACTAGCACAAATGATAGCCATTAATTCATTAACTGAATTTTTAGTGAATAATACGTAGAAATAACAAGCGGACGTGACATTACACATAAGGTAATATGTTTGTCTGATCGATTTGGAAAATAACAAAACTTAATAAATTTAGCAATTATCATTTGGCGAGAACTAAAATTTTGAAATTTTAAAAGTTTAAGGACTAAAGATGACAATGATTAAATTTTCTTTTGTGTTTTTCTTAATTTTTGGTTCATGATAAAGTAATATGGAATTAGGTTAGCTCTAGAAAATCCATTTTAAAGAAAATAAAAAATGGATGCCTTAACAGCCCAATATCATAATGATGATTCTGTATTGTTAAATTAGCACAATTAGTCTTATGTTTAAATCATTTTATAATCATAACTATCTATATATAATACAAAATGTAACTAACCATTATTACTCTGAATAAAAAAAAGAATGAGCTAACTACCTATACGTGATATTTGCCAATTGAGTCTTAATTTGATCGGTATAGATATTGTTGTCAATTCAGAAAGATGTGAGTTTGAGTGTGCTGAAGCACATTATCCTCCTATTTATGGGTGGGATTGGGGCTATGAGTAGTTCTAAATATTGTCTAAAATAAAAGCATATATGATAATTTCTAAAAAGAAGTAATGGTTTAAGAAAATAATTAAAATCTATAATAATTAAGTAGGTACATAATAATAAAATAGTAAATGAAAAACCTTTTAGTTGATCCATCACTATTGGGAATATTGTTGACTATGTACATTGGATACAGCTTGGATGAAAATGATATGGATTTTTTAAAACAAAATTAAAATAATGGACCAATTTTGTCATAATGCCCTAATATTTTGAATTAATTTATCATGTCCAGCGTCCTCTAACTTATTTGATGTAATATATAGACTCGCTATATTTCCTACAAATTATCATAGAATTAAGAAATTTATTCATGTTTACACATTTTAACTTATAATTAATAATTTTTAATATTTTAATTACATCAAAGTTTTTTTTTTATTATAAATAAATACTTGCTTTTAGTTTAGCATTTTGAATATGAATGTAATATAAATCATCTTAGTCATATTTATATGACTGGTATTTATTATAATATTTGCATATTTATTAAACATTTTATATTTTATATATTTTTTTAGAAAAATATATTACGAAGACTAATCCTTTTTGGGTTTGTGGTTGCCTGTTGAGGGAAAATTGATTATTCTTTTCAAAAGAGTTTTCGAAGTGTAGTCTTCCAAAAGTTGGCAAATCTCTCAACATGTTAATATTGTCTTTAGTCAGGGTTTTGCCTGCCAACTTTATAGAGGGCCCGAGTGCTTAAGGTTGCCTGAAGAGGCGACAAGTTTAATTGAACGAGAATAACTTGTCAAATAAGATTAGATTGTGCATTACACACGGTTACCTACCAAGAAAATATGGATATTTACACTTTGATAAGGTTTGAACCATGCCCTTATATGAAATTATTGAGCACCTATGCTACCACTTGATCTAACACTATTCGATCCGAGGAGACGTTTTCACTCTATGAAACTTGTAACTTTTTCAAGCAATATTGACACTCAAGTTCTCTGAGAGTCGAAAATAAAACCCGACGGTGACACTCTTGACAAGTTGAGTGTTCAATCGACTTTCAATGGACGATACTTCAAGACTTCTCTAAAGAAGTCAACCTCCTCTCCACATTATTTGTTCCAACAATATCATCTCTAATGTATTAATTTGAAATTTCTCCTTGAACTAGAATAAAATGATTAAATTTAATATATATCTAGCAATAAAAACAGTGAACAATTGGACAACCTTATAATGCTGTCATATATATATAATAATTTATTCCCACATTTTATTCTCACATAATTTCGTATTTTTAAGTTTTTAAAATTTTGGCAACAAAGGGATCTTTTATAGGAATAAATCAAATAAAAACATTGAATATTCGGAAACTTCAACAACTACGAAAAAGCTTCTATATTTTGATCATTGCAAATGATTGAATTCAGTGATCTCCCTCATTTCAAAACACCATTTTTATCTAATCATAGTTGCCAAACATCAAAAAGGAAAAGAAAATAATGAAACCTCCATTGCCACCTTCAACCTCTTCAGCTCTGAGAAAGACGCGTCCTTCTCCCTACTTTTACACCTTCTTAACGTTCACGGTCTTCGTTCTCATTCTCTATTGTGAAGACTTGCTCTCCGTTTTTGATCGAAATGAACTCGTTCCAATCAAACCAATCCCTGAAACAGGTAACTCAGTTATTAACTCAGTCGTGTTTTTTTTTTTGTTGGTTTTGATTTGACAAGCATATATAATGCTGTTTTCTTGGTGGGGTTTTGGTTATGGGATTGTAGGGAAGGAAAAAGAGACAAAATCGACGTCGCAATTGCCATTTGTTATAGGGGAACCTGAAGAAACAGGTGAGTCAGTTCTTAACTCGGTCATCGTTTTTTTATTCAATTTT
Organism: Gossypium raimondii; assembly: GCF_025698545.1. Lineage (NCBI taxonomy): Eukaryota > Viridiplantae > Streptophyta > Magnoliopsida > Malvales > Malvaceae > Gossypium > Gossypium raimondii. The sequence goes on along the minus strand of NW_026291187.1, from coordinate 7,555 downwards.
TTAGAGTTTGACTGACATTGTTTTCTTGGTGGGGTTTTGGTTATGGGATTATAGGGAAGAAAGAAGAGACGGAATCGACGTCGAAACTGCCATTTGCGAGAGGGGAACCTGAAGAAACAGGTGACTCAGTTCTTAACTCGGTTACCGTTTTTTACTTTGTTTTAGGGTTTGACAAGCATATATAATGCTGTTTTCTTGGTGGGGTTTTGGTTGTGGGATTGTAGGGAAGAAAAAGGAGGCGAAATCGACGTCAAAGCTGCCATTCGCGATAGGGGAAACTGAAGAAGGATGTGATATATTCAGTGGGAGGTGGGTGAGGGACGAGTTAACTCGGCCTCTCTATGAAGAATCGGAGTGTCCGTACATTCAGCCCCAGTTGACATGTCAAGAACATGGTAGACCTGATAAAGAGTATCAGAAATGGCGATGGCAACCCTATGGATGTGACCTTCCCAGGTATTTAATGACACTAAAACCCTAACCTCTTTATACTCATGATCAAAACAAAAACAAAACACAGAGCAATACTTATATATTCTTATATGTTGTCTTGTTTTTCAATGCTGGGAATCTTAAAGTAGTGTTTTGTTTCTCTTTAAAACTTCAATGTTGGCCAACTCCTATGTTTTTGTCGTTTCAAGCTTCAGAGGCTTCTCACCACATGAAATGGTAATGAAAGTGTTTCAAATAATATGCAAGTAAAAGTAGAACACTTCAAAAGTTAAAAAGTTATGTGATGAAGTTAATATGAAGGTTTTTTATGATTTGAGAATTCTAATTACAATTCACGAAATCATTTATTTGGCCCCAACTTCAGTCATACTTTTATTTAATTTTTCTGTCTTTTTAACCTTTAAACTTACGTTACTTATCAAATCACCTCAAAATAGATAAAAAATCAACGTTTGTTAACTTTGTTAATATGACATATATGTTGTCACTTGAAAAATTATTTTAAAATAAAAAGTACTACAAATTATAAAAGATATTTTTAAATTGAAAATAATTAATCAATTGCTTATGTGGCATACACATGACAATTCACGTGTATGTCACGCCATCAAAGTTAATAATAAATATTAATTTTTCATTCATTTTAGGGTAATTTGACAAATAATGTAAATTGGAATGATTAAAAGACGCGAAAAATTAGACGAATGACTAAAATAATTTCTTTTAAAAAATTAGAGGGCGAATAATATTATTATAAAGAATATTCTTTTTAATATTTAATAAATGATTCTTCTCGTGTAAATTATAACATGTTAACTCGGAGTGGATGGCAAGTAAGGGGCCTCCTGTTTAAATATAACATATTAGGACGTGGGAACACTGAGTTGCATTTAGTCCACGTAATCTGGTGTAGTTGGGGCCCACTTTGAGCTGGGTCTTCTTTGTTCAACTAAGCCTATGGAAAAAAGATTGCATATTGGTTTGGTTCCTACTTGCTACATGTTAAGAGTCAAAATAGTTGAAATATTTTGCCATACCATTATCAACACTTCAATCTTTTATTCTTAGCTACAAGTTTACTCTATGTCTTGTTTTATTTTGTTTGAAAATGTTAGATAAAATTGTATAAACAATTATTCATCATATTTTCAAATTATTTACTATAAGAATCATTAAAATAAATATTTGTGATTTTATGATTTTATTTAACGTGTAATTGAATTTTTTAAATAATGAGTTGTTTAAAGATATAATGTGTTATTGATATTAACGGAAAACTTGAGCATAAATTTAATAACATTATACCTATCATTTAGATGACTTAAATGATAAATTTTTGTTGATACGTATAAATATGAGTTAAATGGTGATATAATATTAGTAATATATGCTGATGTTTGATAATATTTTTGTTGCAAGGTTTAATGCCACATTGATTCTAGAGTCGTTAAGAGGGAAGAGGATGATGTTTGTAGGAGACTCATTGAACCGGGGTCAGTATGTTTCAATGGTGTGCCTTCTCCATAGAATTCTTCCTCCAAATGCAAAGTCTTTAGAATCTTCCATCGATCAATCATTAACGGTCTTCAGAGCCAAGGTAATTAGGGTTCCCAAATCTCTCTTCAACTCATTACATGGCTAGTTTTGTTTTGATGGTCGTATTATTTGTTGTGATACATTTTTTTCAGGATTACAATGCGACGATTGAATTCAACTGGGCACCATTTCTTCTGGAATCGAATTCGGATAACGCCATCGTTCACAGAGTGGACGATAGAATGGTGAAGAAAGGATCCATCAACAAGCATGGCAAGAATTGGAAAGGCGTCGATGTGTTGGTATTCAACACATATCTATGGTGGATGACAGGCCGAAAGATGAAGTTCTTGTACGGTTTTTTCTTTCATTTTTCCGTGTGGGTTGAACATGTTAATAGTTTTTAACTAAGTTCAGAAAAAAATGGTGCATTGACAGGAAAGGGAAAGGGTCATTTAAGGATGAAAAGAAAGATATCGAAGAGCTGACAACTGAGGATGCTTATCGAGTAGCAATGAAAAGCATGTTGAAATGGGCGAGGAAAAACATGGATCGTAACAAGACGAGGGTGTTCTTCACTAGCATGTCTCCTTTGCATATCAAGTGAGTCGAATTCTTTCTACATACGTTAAAATTATTATGGAGGTTGATATATTAAGAGTTAGATTGTATTTTGATACTTTTGTTAAAAATAGACAAATTAATTTTATATATTAGATCAAAGAGCAAATTAGTAATTTTTAAAAGTTTTAACCATTTTATTGTTAAAAATGACGTGACTGATAGAATAATCAATTAGTTACATATGGTATACTATAAATACCTCATCCTAACGTATAAGGATCAGTTTTAACATTATAAATGGATAGAATTTTTAACAAAAGACTGATTTACTCTTTAATCTAACATATAATGACTAATTTACTCTTTTTTGAGTAGAATGGATACAATGTAATTTGATTCTTGGACTTTCATAGTACTTTTATCTCCTGTGTACATACACACAAAAAAAAAAACCATTGAATTTTAAGATGAATGAAACAATTAATTAGATGTTGAATGATTTTGTATATGTAGGAGTCAGGAATGGGGAGGGGAACCTGGTGGAAACTGTTATAATGAAACGACTTTGATTGAGGATTCTAATTATTGGGGATCAGAAAACAAGAACATTATGCAGGTGATTGCTGAAGAATTTGGTAAATCAAAGTATCCAATTACGTTCCTTAACATCACTCAACTCTCGAGTTATCGTAAAGATGCCCACACTTCAATTTATAAGAAGCAATGGAGTCCATTGACACCCGAACAGTTGGCTAACCCGATTAGCTATGCGGATTGTGTTCATTGGTGTTTGCCTGGTCTCCAAGATACTTGGAATGAACTTCTATTTACAAAGCTACTTTATCCTAGTTAACTGTAGAAATGTAGCAAGTGATTGAATTAATTAATTGCTGAAGTTTGCACAAGTTTGATAATTGAGATTAAAGATATCCAAAGATTGAGTTATTCATCCGAAAATCCTACGATATTTTAGGGAGGAATTGGAAAAGAATGAATGCAATGCTGTTTTATTTTTCATGTTGTTAATCTTTGGGTTTTGGGTTCTTATGCTTATCAGATATGTAGAATGAAAATGGTAAAGTGGACCAACAAATATTTTATTTTTTCTACTCGGATACTTTAATTAAAATTGAATTAATTAATCAAATTAAATCGAATCAATTTGATAATCGATTGGCAATTAAATTTAATTATATTATATATATATATTCAATATATTATATTTATAAGCCCAGTATATAAGTTACATAGAATTACAATTATTGATATAATGTGTCAAAGAAAAATATTATAAAATTAAAATAAAATATTTAACAAAATGACATTGTCATTGTGTTATTTGTTGCTATTGTGTTGTTTGTAATTTTTCATTTAGTGTAATTATTGTCCTATTTGTTGTTTTTGTTTCTCTTTTTGAACTAAAACAAATAAAAAGAGCATTATTATTGTATTTTTGTCATATTTTAAACTTAATAGAACTATAAAAAAGAAAATATGTATAAATTTCAATTGATTAACAATTAAATAATTCAATAATGATAGTTCGGTTGACATATTAATCGAACTAGCGCTTTAGACACGTTATCCCTTTTTTCTCTCTTCATTTTGGTTATTGAAATATCAAAGTTCCTTTTATTATTATTTAGGTTAAATTCTTCCATTAGTTTTTGTAGTAACGTAAGTTGCTAATTTAGTCCCTATTTTTTAATTTGATCATTTTAATCTCTATACTTTTTCGAATTTTGAAATTTCAATCATGACTAAACAATAATGGTTAAATTCATTAAGTCCTGTTATTACATAATACTATGTGTCACTGTTATTCCATATATTACTCACAAAAAATTTGTTAATGGATTTAATGGTAGTCATTTGCTTCATGATTAAAATTTTAAAATTGAAAAAGTATAAGAACTAGCAATGGTCAAATTGGAAACATGAACTAAATCTGCAACTTTACACATAGTATATGACTAATATCAAAACTTAACTAAACGGATTCAACAGATAACGTCTGGGTAAGGATTAAAATTTTAAAATTTAAAAAGTATAGAGACTAAATTCACAAACTTATCATATTTTTTTTAAAAATAAGAACAAGGTGTTTAACAACCTAGAAAATATTTAAGAAATCAACAAATTGAATTTGAAGTTGCAGCAGATGCATGACCAATTTTTGGCCTCGCTGAAACTAAGGTACTCTATTCTCCCAACTGCTACAACCTTTACCAGGTGCTTTAATATCTCGAATCGGCCAACCAAGGTTACAAATTGCCTCATGTTAGATTTGCAAAGAAGAGAATGCATAATGTTAGATTTACAAATTACCTGAATTCGCCATTCAATTTTGATGTTGCAAGAAGAGCTTCTCTTACCACGTGAAGCTTGGAGCAAGTTGCATTATGGTATTCCAGTGTACTGCAGTATTGTAAGATCACTTTGTTGAGTTTGACTATCATTAATGAAACACCATATTCCAGGAGATTGTATAGAATCAATGATAGAATGCTTTGAAATCTTCACTGGCTCAAGAGAGAAGCAACCTTTCCAAAACGTTGTTGTGTTTTTAGCCATTAAGATTGTAGCAATAGGTTCAGCTGATCTATTTCCAAAGCAAACACCATTTCTTAATTTGTTTCTAAATGCTTCAAAATGTAGCAATGATATGGAGAACCATAGTTTGAAAAGGTTCATCCCTTCTATCAGGAGCTAAGATATATTGAAGAATTAGCTCCCTTACATCACAATTTCTAAGGTTTTCCACCTTGAGACCCAGGTCACCATTAAACGATATGGCTTTTGCAAAAGAGCATGATGAAAGAACTAATTATTTGCAAGTAAAGTGATCAGTGTCGGAAGTAGTGTATAAGAGCAATGCCAATTGCTTCTGGTGAAGAACAAGACAAAAACAATCAACATTTAACGTGCTTATGTAATTCAGTTTTCCTACATCTATGGAGATGATCCTAAATCTTAACACATCGTATAGCAAGTAATTATAAGCACTAATACTAAACTAAATTAGCAACCTCACTTTTTCATCACCTAAAATCTAGATCACTCCTTTCTAAGCTTTCCTCTCTAAAAATTTAGCTTGAAAATCAAGTGACTCACTTGAATACTTACAAAATACACTGTCGAAACCTTTTTTGAATCAACCTTTTATTTTAAAATGAAAATGGAATCACCACCAATCCTTTTTAATTAGGTGTGATCGGATCACCTCACAGTTTTTATAAAATGTTAGATTTATTAAAATTATTTTTGGTCTACAAAAATTCGAGAAATAGGTTCGGGAGTCGGTTACGCACGAGGAAGAATTAACACCCTCGTAACGCCTGTAATTGGTACCTAGTTGATTAATTGATGTCTTAGTGTGAGAATTTAAAACTTGAAGAGAATTTAAAACATGATCCCTTTTTGCATAATGTTATTTTTAATTAAAATCACTTAAATAAATTAAAACATATGTAAAAGACCTTCTTATCTCGAGGTAACCAAAACGAAAAGGTCATGTCCCGTAAGTTAGGACACAACATCTATAATTCTCGAAAATCTCCTGTGTTTTTAGTTTTAAAAAGGATGTTTGGTCATCTAGGTTCAAAGAGAAAAAGTCGAACCCCATAAGTTAGTGAACAACTTCTCGAATTTCCAAATACAGAACATTGCCTTGGTTTTAAAATTTTATGCATCGAGTAAAAACAAATGTAACATTCAAAGCAATGTGTATTTAACTTATTTGGGCATAGTATGAAAACATACAAATATATTTAAAAATAATGCATGATATAGTGATAGCGAAATAATATAAAATAGCCATATGGATAGAACATCTATATTAGAATGATAAATAATAAATAAATAAATATAATAATAATGTAATTATAATAATAAGAACATTAATTCATAATACTAATGACAATAGTCATATCACTATCATAATACCAAAATAAATAAATAAATAAGAAATGTAATAACCATCTAAAAATGCAAAGAAGAAGAAGAAGATATAAACAACATAAATTTTAAATGCTAAAAAACAATTAAAGATGTGAGATTAAATAAATGGTGATTAAATTGAAATTTAACTAATGAATTATATAAAATAAATAAATGAATAAAGCAAAATAAAGGACTAAAATATAACACGAAAAAGAACAGGGGTCGAATGGGAAAATATTCCTAACCATATTATGCGCACCATTTTCTAGAGGGATCAAAATAAAAAAAAATGTAGAATTAAACGGTATAAATTTAAAAAAGAAAAAGATGTAAATAGGATCGTATTGAAAAGCGTTTAAAAGCGGAAGGACTAGGCGCAACTAGACCCTTGTCTCGAAAACATGCGAATCCTGCTAGTATTTGAGTTGGTTTCGTCGCGTCAAAACGACATTGTTTTGGACGTCTAAGGTCAAAGCACAAAACAAGTACGTATCATGACCCTATATAAGTAAAAATTCAGAAAGAAAAATTATTTTACCCTCATTTCAAAAAAATCCTTTCTCACCCTTTTCTTTCTATCAAACAACCCTTTTTGATCGATCATGGGACAAGGCCTCCGTCGGTACCGGTCATCAGACGAGATCCGCCTCGTAGGGAGTTCCCAAAATTTCCTTTTGAAGCCCTTCAGATGTAGAACATAGATCCGAGACTGAAATCCCCAAAAACTTGATCGAACTCGACAAAAAATAAAAAATCTTTTTGTTTTCTCTCCCTTTTCTACGCGGCCTTAGACAAATCCCTAGGGATTTGGCGGCATTACAAGCCGACGGGGACCACCCATGGCGGTGGTGCAGCAAAATAGGTAAAAAAATCTAGCCTTTTGTTTTTTTTTTCCTTTTTCCTTTTTATATTTCGAAATAAAAAAAAGTAACTACCTTTTTTTGTTAAACTTGTTGTTCTTCTTTTTTGTATTCTATTCGATTGCTTTGTGTTGTGAATACAATCTGTTGTTATGGCTTTTATAGCCATATATTACATACTATTTATTTTTTTATTTTTT
>NW_026291186.1:30000-33768 GCF_025698545.1 Gossypium raimondii | reverse complement strand
AAATTTAGTTTGCAAAGGCGGGTTTAATAAAAAAAGACCGGTCCCTTTAATCCCAAAGAAAAGGGGGGTAACAGGAGGGTGCCTGAAGTCCTGGTTCCCCCCATTTTTTTTAAATTTTTATTTTTTTTTAAAATTTTTTTTTTTTGGAAATTAAAAATTAACTATTTGCAATTTGATTTAAATTAAGGGAAAAAGGGCCCTTTAAATTATTGGAAAATTTTTTGAATAACAAGATTGACGGGCCCATCAATAAGTTCAAAGGTTGGGGAAGTAAGGTGGGTACCCTGGAAGTCCTCTGGACCCTCTTTTACTTAAATTTTTTTTTAATTTTTGGGTGCATTTTTTTCCTTTGTGAAAAACTTAAACGTATTTGGCTTTTGATTTAAATTGACAATGCTAACCTTTAATGAAAGATTCGCAAGGTTAAAGAATACCAAAGTAATGCACCGATCCCACAACTAGCGGTCGGGGTAATGACTGGGGTTTGCCCTTAATTTTTTAAAATTTTTTTTCTTTTTTTTTTTTTTTTATTTTTTTATTTTTGGAAATTAAAAAACATTTTTCAATTTATTTAAATTGGGAAGGGCCAATGGATTTTAAGATTTTTAAAAAATTTTTAAAGTTTAAAAAGAAACAGGATCAACCCAATAAACCGTCTGTAAAAATTTGGTGCTTTGGGAAGTTCGTTGCCCCCCTTTTTTTTCAAAATTTTTTTTTTTTTCATTGTTTTTATTTGCTTTTTAAAAAAATTTAACATTTTGGCAATTTTTTTTAAATTACGAAAAATTTTAATGTTTTAAAGAGGGATTTAAGGATATAAAAATAATGCCCGATCCCAGTAATCCCTAAGCGGTTTAAATTAATTCCCAAAGCCCCGTTTGTCCCTTTTATTTCTTAATGTTTTTTGTTGCATTTTCCATTTTATCATTTTATTTTTTTTAAATAAAATTTTTTTGGGTTATTTGTTTAAATTGGGGAATATAAGGGGAAGAAAATTTGAAAGATTTTGGGGACTAAAAGAAACCCAATTTTAATCCAGAAGGTATTAAAGTATAAGGGTCCCCAACCTCTTCCCCTTTCCCATTTTATTTATATAATTTTTTTTGTTTCTGGTGTCCTTCTTTTTTTTTAAATTTAAAATTCATTTTGCCGAATTTCATTTAAATTTGGGCTTTGGAAAAGGGTTTAAGAATAATTGGCAAAGCAAAATTCCCAAAGCTAAGCCCATATGGGCCCAAAAGGGCAAAGTGGGCTTAGATTGGGGACCTGAATCCCGGGGCCCCCAATTTTTTTCATATAATGTTTTTTTAGTTGCATTTTCTACGTGGTGTAACTCATTGTTATTTTTTTTGTAAATAAAAATTGAACGATATTTGGTCGAATTTGCATTTAAATTGAGGCAATCGCTAAGGGGGCCTTTATATGAATAGATTTGCAAGAGTTGACGGGGGATCATACCAAAGACTAATGCACCGGATCCCATCAACCCCAGCATTGTTGGGGAGTAGTATAGGATGGGTGACCTCCGAAGTCCTCGTGTTGCACCCTCCCATTTTATTTCATATAATGTTTTTTTAGTTGCATTTTCTCGACGGTTAACTCATTCGTTATTTTTTTGTGAAATAAAATTTGAACGATATTTTTTAATTTGCATTTAAATTTGAGGCAAGGCATGGGGCCTTTATATAATAGATTTAAAGAGTTGATGCGATCATACCAAAGACTAATGCACCGGATCCTTCAACTCCGCATTTGTTGCTTGGGCGAGGTAGTACTAGGTGGTGACCCCGGAAGTCCTCGTTGCACCCTCCCATTTTATTTCATATAATTTTTTAGTTGCATTTTCTCGACGTGGTGTAACTCAATCGTTATTTTGTTTGTGAAATAAAAATTTGAACGATATTTTGTCGAATTTGCATTTAAATTCGAGGGAATGCGATAAGGGGCCTTTTTATATGATTAGATTGAAGAGTTGACAAAAGTCATACCAAAGACTAATGCACCGATCCCATCGAACTCCGCATAAGTTTTGGGGGAAGTAGTATAGGATGGGTGACCCCGAAGTCCTCGTTTGCACCCTTCCATTTTTTTTTTTTTTTTTTTTTTTTTTTTTTTTTTTTTTTTTTTTTTTTTTTTTTTTTTTTTTTTTTTTTTTTTTTTTTTTTTTTTTTTTTTTTTTTTTTTTTTTTTTTTTTTTTTTTTTTTTTTTTTTTTTTTTTTTTTTTTTTTTTTTTTTTTTTTTTTTTTTTTTTTTTTTTTTTTTTTTTTTTTTTTTTTTTTTTTTTTTTTTTTTTTTTTTTTTTTTTTTTTTTTTTTTTTTTTTTTTTTTTTTTTTTTTTTTTTTTTTTTTTTTTTTTTTTTTTTTTTTTTTTTTTTTTTTTTTTTTTTTTTTTTTTTTTTTTTTTTTTTTTTTTTTTTTTTTTTTTTTTTTTTTTTTTTTTTTTTTTTTTTTTTTTTTTTTTTTTTTTTTTTTTTTTTTTTTTTTTTTTTTTTTTTTTTTTTTTTTTTTTTTTTTTTTTTTTTTTTTTTTTTTTTTTTTTTTTTTTTTTTTTTTTTTTTTTTTTTTTTTTTTTTTTTTTTTTTTTTTTTTTTTTTTTTTTTTTTTTTTTTTTTTTTTTTTTTTTTTTTTTTTTTTTTTTTTTTTTTTTTTTTTTTTTTTTTTTTTTTTTTTTTTTTTTTTTTTTTTTTTTTTTTTTTTTTTTTTTTTTTTTTTTTTTTTTTTTTTTTTTTTTTTTTTTTTTTTTTTTTTTTTTTTTTTTTTTTTTTTTTTTTTTTTTTTTTTTTTTTTTTTTTTTTTTTTTTTTTTTTTTTTTTTTTTTTTTTTTTTTTTTTTTTTTTTTTTTTTTTTTTTTTTTTTTTTTTTTTTTTTTTTTTTTTTTTTTTTTTTTTTTTTTTTTTTTTTTTTTTTTTTTTTTTTTTTTTTTTTTTTTTTTTTTTTTTTTTTTTTTTTTTTTTTTTTTTTTTTTTTTTTTTTTTTTTTTTTTTTTTTTTTTTTTTTTTTTTTTTTTTTTTTTTTTTTTTTTTTTTTTTTTTTTTTTTTTTTTTTTTTTTTTTTTTTTTTTTTTTTTTTTTTTTTTTTTTTTTTTTTTTTTTTTTTTTTTTTTTTTTTTTTTTTTTTTTTTTTTTTTTTTTTTTTTTTTTTTTTTTTTTTTTTTTTTTTTTTTTTTTTTTTTTTTTTTTTTTTTTTTTTTTTTTTTTTTTTTTTTTTTTTTTTTTTTTTTTTTTTTTTTTTTTTTTTTTTTTTTTTTTTTTTTTTTTTTTTTTTTTTTTTTTTTTTTTTTTTTTTTTTTTTTTTTTTTTTTTTTTTTTTTTTTTTTTTTTTTTTTTTTTTTTTTTTTTTTTTTTTTTTTTTTTTTTTTTTTTTTTTTTTTTTTTTTTTTTTTTTTTTTTTTTTTTTTTTTTTTTTTTTTTTTTTTTTTTTTTTTTTTTTTTTTTTTTTTTTTTTTTTTTTTTTTTTTTTTTTTTTTTTTTTTTTTTTTTTTTTTTTTTTTTTTTTTTTTTTTTTTTTTTTTTTTTTTTTTTTTTTTTTTTTTTTTTTTTTTTTTTTTTTTTTTTTTTTTTTTTTTTTTTTTTTTTTTTTTTTTTTTTTTTTTTTTTTTTTTTTTTTTTTTTTTTTTTTTTTTTTTTTTTTTTTTTTTTTTTTTTTTTTTTTTTTTTTTTTTTTTTTTTTTTTTTTTTTTTTTTTTTTTTTTTTTTTTTTTTTTTTTTTTTTTTTTTTTTTTTTTTTTTTTTTTTTTTTTTTTTTTTTTTTTTTTTTTTTTTTTTTTT
>NW_026291186.1:0-25000 GCF_025698545.1 Gossypium raimondii | reverse complement strand
CGAGAGTAGTACTAGGATGGGTGACCTCCAGGAAGTCCTCGTGTTGCACCCTCCCATTTTATTTCATATAATGTTTTTTTATTTGCATTTTCTCGACGTGGTGTAACTCATTCGTTATTTTCGCTTTTGTGAAATGAATAATTTGAACGATATTTGCTCGAATTTGCATTTAAATTCGAGGCGCAAGTGCGATAAGGGCGCCTTTATATGAATAGATTGTGCAAGAGTTGACGGTGCGATCATACCAAAGACTAATGCACCGGATCCCATCGTAACTCCGCAGCTTAAGCGTGCTTGGGCGAGAGTAGTACTAGGATGGGTGACCTCCGAAGTCCTCGTGTTGCACCCTCCCATTTTATTTCATATAATGTTTTTTAGTTGCATTTTCTCGACGTGGTGTAACTCATTCGTTATTTTCGCTTTTGTGAAATAAACAATTTGAACGATATTTGGTCGAATTTGCATTTAAATTCGAGGCGCAAGTGCGATAAGGGCGCCTTTATATGAATAGATTGTGCAAGAGTTGATTTGGTGCGATCATACCAAAGACTAATGCACCGGATCCCATCGTAACTCCGCAGCTTAAGCGTGCTTGGGCGAGTAGTACTAGGATGGGTGACCTCCGGAAGTCCTCGTGTTGCACCCTCCCATTTTATTTCATATAATGTTTTTTAGTTGCATTTTCTCGACGTGGTGTAACTCATTCGTTATTTTCGCTTTGTGAAATAAATAATTTGAACGATATTTGCTCGAATTTGCATTTAAATTCGAGGCGCAAGTGCGATAAGGGCACCTTTATATGAATAGATTGTGCAAGAGTTGACGGGCGCGATCATACCAAAGACTAATGCACCGGATCCCATCGTAACTCCGCAGCTTAAGCGTGCTTGGGCGAGAGTAGTACTAGGATGGGTGACCTCCTGGAAGTCCTCGTGTTGCACCCTCCCATTTTATTTCATATAATGTTTTTTAGTTGCATTTTCTCGACGTGGTGTAACTCATTCGTTATTTTCGCTTTGTGAAATAAACAATTTGAACGATATTTGGTCGAATTTGCATTTAAATTCGAGGCGCAATCGCGATAAGGGCGCCTTTATATGAATAGATTGTGCAAGAGTTGACGGTGCGATCATACCAAAGACTAATGCACCGGATCCCATCGTAACTCCGCAGCTAAGCGTGCTTGGGCGAGAGTAGTACTAGGATGGGTGACCTCCGGAAGTCCTCGTGTTGCACCCTCTCATTTTATTTCATATAATGTTTTTTATTTGCATTTTCTCGACGTGGTGTAACTCATTCGTTATTTTCGCTTTGTGAAATGAATAAATTGAACGATATTTGCTCGAATTTGCATTTAAATTCGAGGCGAAGTGCGATAAGGGCACCTTTATATGAATAGATTGTGCAAGAGTTGACGGTGCGATCATACCAAAGACTAATGCACCGGATCCCATCGTAACTCCGCAGCTAAGCGTGCTTGGGCGAGAGTAGTACTAGGATGGGTGACCTCCGGAAGTCCTCGTGTTGCACCCTCCCATTTTATTTCATATAATGTTTTTTAGTTGCATTTTCTCGACGTGGTGTAACTCATTCGTTATTTTCGCTTGTGTGAAATAAATAAATTGAACGATATTTGCTCGAATTTGCATTTAAATTCGAGGCGCAATCGCGATAAGGGCACCTTTATATGAATAGATTGTGCAAGAGTTGACGGGTGCGATCATACCAAAGACTAATGCACCGGATCCCATCGTAACTCCGCAGCTTAAGCGTGCTTGGGCGAGAGTAGTACTAGGATGGGTGACCTCCGGAAGTCCTCGTGTTGCACCCTCCCATTTTATTTCATATAATGTTTTTTAGTTGCATTTTCTCGACGTGGTGTAACTCATTCGTTATTTTCGCTTTGTGAAATAAATAATTTGAACGATATTTGGTCGAATTTGCATTTAAATTCGAGGCGCAAGTGCGATAAGGGCGCCTTTATATGAATAGATTGCGCAAGAGTTGACGGGTGCGATCATACCAAAGACTAATGCACCGGATCCCATCGTAACTCCGCAGCTAAGCGTGCTTGGGCGAGAGTAGTACTAGGATGGGTGACCTCTGGAAGTCCTCGTGTTGCACCCTCCCATTTTATTTCATATAATGTTTTTTAGTTGCATTTTCTCGACGTGGTGTAACTCATTCGTTATTTTCGCTTTGTGAAATAAATAATTTGAAACGATATTTGCTCGAATTTGCATTTAAATTCGAGGCGAATCGCGATAAGGGCGCCTTTATATGAATAGATTGTGCAAGAGTTGACGGGTGCGATCATACCAAAGACTAATGCACCGGATCCCATCAGAACTCCGCAGTTAAGCGTGCTTGGGCGAGAGTAGTACTAGGATGGGTGACCTCCTGGGAAGTCCTCGTGTTGCATCCCTCTCATTTTATTTCATATAATGTTTTTTTTATTTGCATTTTCTCGACGTGGTGTAACTCATTCGTTATTTTCGTTGTGTGAAATGAATAAATTGAAACGATATTTGCTCGAATTTGCATTTAAATTCGAGGCGCAAGTGCGATAAGGGCGACCTTTATATGAATAGATTGTGCAAGAGTTGACGGTGCGATCATACCAAAGACTAATGCACCGGATCCCATCAGAACTCCGCAGTTAAGCGTGCTTGGGCGAGAGTAGTACTAGGATGGGTGACCTCCTGGGAAGTCCTCGTGTTGCATCCCTCTCATTTTATTTCATATAATGTTTTTTTTATTTGCATTTTCTCGACGTGGTGTAACTCATTCGTTATTTTCGCTTTGTGAAATGAATAAATTGAACGATATTTGCTCGAATTTGCATTTAAATTCGAGGCGCAAGTGCGATAAGGGCACCTTTATATGAATAGATTGTGCAAGAGTTGACGGTGCGATCATACCAAAGACTAATGCACCGGATCCCATCGTAACTCCGCAGCTTAAGCGTGCTTGGGCGAGAGTAGTACTAGGATGGGTGACCTCCGGAAGTCCTCGTGTTGCACCCTCCCATTTTATTTCATATAATGTTTTTTAGTTGCATTTTCTCGACGTGGTGTAACTCATTCGTTATTTTCGCTTTTGTGAAATAAATAATTTGAACGATATTTGGTCGAATTTGCATTTAAATTCGAGGCGCAAGTCGCGATAAGGGCACCTTTATATGAATAGATTGTGCAAGAGTTGACGGTGCGATCATACCAAAGACTAATGCACCGGATCCCATCGTAACTCCGCAGCTAAGCGTGCTTGGCGAGAGTAGTACTAGGATGGGTGACCTCCGGAAGTCCTCGTGTTGCACCCTCCCATTTTATTTCATATAATGTTTTTTAGTTGCATTTTCTCGACGTGGTGTAACTCATTCGTTATTTTCGCTTTGTGAAATAAACAATTTGAACGATATTTGCTCGAATTTGCATTTAAATTCGAGGCGCAATCGCGATAAGGGCAGCCTTTATATGAATAGATTGCGCAAGAGTTGACGGTGCGATCATACCAAAGACTAATGCACCGGATCCCATCGTAACTCCGCAGCTAAGCGTGCTTGGGCGAGAGTAGTACTAGGATGGGTGACCTCCGGAAGTCCTCGTGTTGCACCCTCTCATTTTATTTCATATAATGTTTTTTATTTGCATTTTCTCGACGTGGTGTAACTCATTCGTTATTTTCGCTTTGAAATGAATAAATTGAACGATATTTGCTCGAATTTGCATTTAAATTCGAGGCGCAAGTGCGATAAGGGCAGCTTTTATATGAATAGATTGTGCAAGAGTTGATTTGGTGCGATCATACCAAAGACTAATGCACCGGATCCCATCGTAACTCCGCAGCTAAGCGTGCTTGGGCGAGAGTAGTACTAGGATGGGTGACCTCCGGAAGTCCTCGTGTTGCACCCTCCCATTTTATTTCATATAATGTTTTTTAGTTGCATTTTCTCGACGTGGTGTAACTCATTCGTTATTTTCGCTTTTGTGAAATAAATAATTTGAACGATATTTGGTCGAATTTGCATTTAAATTCGAGGCGCAAATCGCGATAAGGGCGCCTTTATATGAATAGATTGTGCAAGAGTTGACGGGTGCGATCATACCAAAGACTAATGCACCGGATCCCATCGTAACTCCGCAGCTAAGCGTGCTTGGGCGAGAGTAGTACTAGGATGGGTGACCTCCGGAAGTCCTCGTGTTGCACCCTCCCATTTTATTTCATATAATGTTTTTTAGTTGCATTTTCTCGACGTGGTGTAACTCATTCGTTATTTTCGCTTTGTGAAATAAATAATTTGAACGATATTTGCTCGAATTTGCATTTAAATTCGAGGCGCAATCGCGATAAGGGCGCCTTTATATGAATAGATTGTGCAAGAGTTGACGGGTGCGATCATACCAAAGACTAATGCACCGGATCCCATCGTAACTCCGCAGCTAAGCGTGCTTGGGCGAGAGTAGTACTAGGATGGGTGACCTCCGGAAGTCCTCGTGTTGCACCCTCCCATTTTATTTCATATAATGTTTTTTATTTGCATTTTCTCGACGTGGTGTAACTCATTCGTTATTTTCGCTTTGTGAAATAAATAATTTGAACGATATTTGCTCGAATTTGCATTTAAATTCGAGGCGAAATCGCGATAAGGGCACCTTTATATGAATAGATTGTGCAAGAGTTGACGGGTGCGATCATACCAAAGACTAATGCACCGGATCCCATCGTAACTCCGCAGCTAAGCGTGCTTGGGCGAGAGTAGTACTAGGATGGGTGACCTCCGAAGTCCTCGTGTTGCACCCTCTCATTTTATTTCATATAATGTTTTTTTATTTGCATTTTCTCGACGTGGTGTAACTCATTCGTTATTTTCGCTTGTGAAATGAATAAATTGAACGATATTTGCTCGAATTTGCATTTAAATTCGAGGCGCAAGTGCGATAAGGGCGCCCTTTATATGAATAGATTGTGCAAGAGTTGACGGTGCGATCATACCAAAGACTAATGCACCGGATCCCATCGTAACTCCGCAGCTTAAGCGTGCTTGGGCGAGAGTAGTACTAGGATGGGTGACCTCCGGAAGTCCTCGTGTTGCACCCTCCCATTTTATTTCATATAATGTTTTTTATTTGCATTTTCTCGACGTGGTGTAACTCATTCGTTATTTTCGCTTTGTGAAATAAATAATTTGAACGATATTTGCTCGAATTTGCATTTAAATTCGAGGCGCAAGTGCGATAAGGGCACCTTTATATGAATAGATTGTGCAAGAGTTGACGGTGCGATCATACCAGCACTAATGCACCGGATCCCATCAGAACTCCGCAGCTAAGCGTGCTTGGGCGAGAGTAGTACTAGGATGGGTGACCTCCTGGGAAGTCCTCGTGTTGCACCCCTCCCATTTTATTTCATATAATGTTTTTTTTAGTTGCATTTTCTCGACGTGGTGTAACTCATTCGTTATTTTCGTTGTGTGAAATAAATAATTTGAAACGATATTTGCTCGAATTTGCATTTAAATTCGAGGCGCAACTGCGATAAGGGGCAGCCTTTATATGAATAGATTGTGCAAGAGTTGACGGGTGCGATCATACCAGCACTAATGCACCGGATCCCATCAGAACTCCGCAGTTAAGCGTGCTTGGGCGAGAGTAGTACTAGGATGGGTGACCTCCTGGGAAGTCCTCGTGTTGCACCCTCCCATTTTATTTCATATAATGTTTTTTATTTGCATTTTCTCGACGTGGTGTAACTCATTCGTTATTTTCGCTTTTGTGAAATGAATAAATTGAACGATATTTGCTCGAATTTGCATTTAAATTCGAGGCGCAAGTCGCGATAAGGGCGCCCTTATATGAATAGATTGTGCAAGAGTTGACGGGTGCGATCATACCAAAGACTAATGCACCGGATCCCATCGTAACTCCGCAGCTTAAGCGTGCTTGGGCGAGAGTAGTACTAGGATGGGTGACCTCTCGAAGTCCTCGTGTTGCACCCCTCCCATTTTATTTCATATAATGTTTTTTAGTTGCATTTTCTCGACGTGGTGTAACTCAATCGTTATTTGTGTTTTGTGAAATAAACAATTTGAAACGATATTTGCTCGAATTTGCATTTAAATTCGAGGCGCAAGTGCGATAAGGGCAGCCTTTATATGAATAGATTGTGCAAGAGTTGACGGGTGCGATCATACCAAAGACTAATGCACCGGATCCCATCGTAACTCCGCAGTTAAGCGTGCTTGGGCGAGAGTAGTACTAGGATGGGTGACCTCCTGGGAAGTCCTCGTGTTGCACCCTCTCATTTTATTTCATATAATGTTTTTTTTATTTGCATTTTCTCGACGTGGTGTAACTCATTCGTTATTTTCGTTGTGTGAAATGAATAAATTGAAACGATATTTGCTCGAATTTGCATTTAAATTCGAGGCGCAAGTGCGATAAGGGGCAGCCTTTATATGAATAGATTGTGCAAGAGTTGACGGGTGCGATCATACCAGCACTAATGCACCGGATCCCATCAGAACTCCGCAGTTAAGCGTGCTTGGGCGAGAGTAGTACTAGGATGGGTGACCTCCTGGGAAGTCCTCGTGTTGCACCCTCTCATTTTATTTCATATAATGTTTTTTTTATTTGCATTTTCTCGACGTGGTGTAACTCATTCGTTATTTTCGTTGTGTGAAATGAATAAATTGAAACGATATTTGCTCGAATTTGCATTTAAATTCGAGGCGCAAAGTGCGATAAGGGCACCTTTATATGAATAGATTGTGCAAGAGTTGACGGTGCGATCATACCAAAGACTAATGCACCGGATCCCATCGTAACTCCGCAGCTAAGCGTGCTTGGGCGAGAGTAGTACTAGGATGGGTGACCTCCGGAAGTCCTCGTGTTGCACCCTCCCATTTTATTTCATATAATGTTTTTTAGTTGCATTTTCTCGACGTGGTGTAACTCATTCGTTATTTTCGCTTTGTGAAATAAATAAATTGAACGATATTTGCTCGAATTTGCATTTAAATTCGAGGCGCAAGTGCGATAAGGGCACCTTTATATGAATAGATTGTGCAAGAGTTGACGGTGCGATCATACCAAAGACTAATGCACCGGATCCCATCGTAACTCCGCAGCTAAGCGTGCTTGGGCGAGAGTAGTACTAGGATGGGTGACCTCTGGGAAGTCCTCGTGTTGCACCCTCCCATTTTATTTCATATAATGTTTTTTAGTTGCATTTTCTCGACGTGGTGTAACTCATTCGTTATTTTCGCTTGTGAAATAAATAATTTGAACGATATTTGCTCGAATTTGCATTTAAATTCGAGGCGCAAGTCGCGATAAGGGCACCTTTATATGAATAGATTGTGCAAGAGTTGACGGTGCGATCATACCAAAGACTAATGCACCGGATCCCATCGTAACTCCGCAGCTAAGCGTGCTTGGGCGAGAGTAGTACTAGGATGGGTGACCTCCGGAAGTCCTCGTGTTGCACCCTCCCATTTTATTTCATATAATGTTTTTTTAGTTGCATTTTCTCGACGTGGTGTAACTCATTCGTTATTTTCGCTTTGTGAAATAAACAATTTGAACGATATTTGCTCGAATTTGCATTTAAATTCGAGGCGCAAGTGCGATAAGGGCGCCTTTATATGAATAGATTGTGCAAGAGTTGACGGTGCGATCATACCAAAGACTAATGCACCGGATCCCATCGTAACTCCGCAGCTTAAGCGTGCTTGGGCGAGAGTAGTACTAGGATGGGTGACCTCTGGAAGTCCTCGTGTTGCACCCTCTCATTTTATTTCATATAATGTTTTTTATTTGCATTTTCTCGACGTGGTGTAACTCATTCGTTATTTTCGCTTTGTGAAATGAATAATTTGAACGATATTTGCTCGAATTTGCATTTAAATTCGAGGCGCAAGTCGCGATAAGGGCGCCTTTATATGAATAGATTGCAAGAGTTGATTTGGTGATCATACCAAAGACTAATGCACCGGATCCCATCGTAACTCCGCAGCTAAGCGTGCTTGGGCGAGAGTAGTACTAGGATGGGTGACCTCTCGAAGTCCTCGTGTTGCACCCTCTCATTTTATTTCATATAATGTTTTTTAGTTGCATTTTCTCGACGTGGTGTAACTCATTCGTTATTTTCGCTTGTGAAATGAATAAATTGAACGATATTTGCTCGAATTTGCATTTAAATTCGAGGCGCAAGTGCGATAAGGGCACCTTTATATGAATAGATTGTGCAAGAGTTGACGGGTGCGATCATACCAAAGACTAATGCACCGGATCCCATCGTAACTCCGCAGCTAAGCGTGCTTGGGCGAGAGTAGTACTAGGATGGGTGACCTCCGGAAGTCCTCGTGTTGCACCCTCTCATTTTATTTCATATAATGTTTTTTATTTGCATTTTCTCGACGTGGTGTAACTCATTCGTTATTTTCGCTTGTGAAATGAATAAATTGAACGATATTTGCTCGAATTTGCATTTAAATTCGAGGCGCAAGTGCGATAAGGGCACCTTTATATGAATAGATTGTGCAAGAGTTGACGGTGCGATCATACCAAAGACTAATGCACCGGATCCCATCGTAACTCCGCAGCTAAGCGTGCTTGGGCGAGAGTAGTACTAGGATGGGTGACCTCCGGAAGTCCTCGTGTTGCACCCTCCCATTTTATTTCATATAATGTTTTTTAGTTGCATTTTCTCGACGTGGTGTAACTCATTCGTTATTTTCGCTTTGTGAAATAAATAATTTGAACGATATTTGGTCGAATTTGCATTTAAATTCGAGGCGCAATCGCGATAAGGGCGCCTTTATATGAATAGATTGTGCAAGAGTTGACGGGTGCGATCATACCAAAGACTAATGCACCGGATCCCATCGTAACTCCGCAGCTAAGCGTGCTTGGGCGAGAGTAGTACTAGGATGGGTGACCTCCGAAGTCCTCGTGTTGCACCCTCCCATTTTATTTCATATAATGTTTTTTAGTTGCATTTTCTCGACGTGGTGTAACTCATTCGTTATTTTCGCTTTGTGAAATAAATAATTTGAACGATATTTGGTCGAATTTGCATTTAAATTCGAGGCGCAAGTGCGATAAGGGCGCCTTTTATATGAATAGATTGTGCAAGAGTTGACGGTGCGATCATACCAAAGACTAATGCACCGGATCCCATCGTAACTCCGCAGCTAAGCGTGCTTGGGCGAGAGTAGTACTAGGATGGGTGACCTCCGGAAGTCCTCGTGTTGCACCCTCCCATTTTATTTCATATAATGTTTTTTAGTTGCATTTTCTCGACGTGGTGTAACTCATTCGTTATTTTCGCTTTGTGAAATAAACAATTTGAACGATATTTGCTCGAATTTGCATTTAAATTCGAGGCGAATGCGATAAGGGCACCTTTATATGAATAGATTGTGCAAGAGTTGACGGTGCGATCATACCAAAGACTAATGCACCGGATCCCATCGTAACTCCGCAGCTAAGCGTGCTTGGGCGAGAGTAGTACTAGGATGGGTGACCTCGGAAGTCCTCGTGTTGCACCCTCTCATTTTATTTCATATAATGTTTTTTTATTTGCATTTTCTCGACGTGGTGTAACTCATTCGTTATTTTCGCTTTGTGAAATAAATAAATTGAACGATATTTGCTCGAATTTGCATTTAAATTCGAGGCGCAAGTGCGATAAGGGCGCCTTTATATGAATAGATTGTGCAAGAGTTGACGGGTGCGATCATACCAAAGACTAATGCACCGGATCCCATCGTAACTCCGCAGCTTAAGCGTGCTTGGGCGAGAGTAGTACTAGGATGGGTGACCTCCGGAAGTCCTCGTGTTGCACCCTCCCATTTTATTTCATATAATGTTTTTTTAGTTGCATTTTCTCGACGTGGTGTAACTCATTCGTTATTTTCGCTTTGTGAAATAAATAATTTGAACGATATTTGCTCGAATTTGCATTTAAATTCGAGGCGCAAGTGCGATAAGGGCGCCTTTATATGAATAGATTGTGCAAGAGTTGACGGTGCGATCATACCAAAGACTAATGCACCGGATCCCATCGTAACTCCGCAGCTAAGCGTGCTTGGGCGAGAGTAGTACTAGGATGGGTGACCTCCGGAAGTCCTCGTGTTGCACCCTCCCATTTTATTTCATATAATGTTTTTTATTTGCATTTTCTCGACGTGGTGTAACTCATTCGTTATTTTCGCTTTTGTGAAATAAATAAATTGAACGATATTTGCTCGAATTTGCATTTAAATTCGAGGCGCAAGTCGCGATAAGGGCGCCTTTTATATGAATAGATTGTGCAAGAGTTGACGGTGCGATCATACCAGCACTAATGCACCGGATCCCATCAGAACTCCGCAGTTAAGCGTGCTTGGGCGAGAGTAGTACTAGGATGGGTGACCTCCTGGGAAGTCCTCGTGTTGCACCCCTCTCATTTTATTTCATATAATGTTTTTTTTATTTGCATTTTCTCGACGTGGTGTAACTCATTCGTTATTTTCGTTGTGTGAAATGAATAAATTGAAACGATATTTGCTCGAATTTGCATTTAAATTCGAGGCGCAAGTGCGATAAGGGGCAGCCTTTATATGAATAGATTGTGCAAGAGTTGACGGGTGCGATCATACCAGCACTAATGCACCGGATCCCATCGTAACTCCGCAGCTAAGCGTGCTTGGGCGAGAGTAGTACTAGGATGGGTGACCTCCGGAAGTCCTCGTGTTGCACCCTCCCATTTTATTTCATATAATGTTTTTTAGTTGCATTTTCTCGACGTGGTGTAACTCATTCGTTATTTTCGCTTTGTGAAATAAATAATTTGAACGATATTTGCTCGAATTTGCATTTAAATTCGAGGCGCAAGTGCGATAAGGGCGCCTTTATATGAATAGATTGTGCAAGAGTTGACGGGTGCGATCATACCAAAGACTAATGCACCGGATCCCATCGTAACTCCGCAGCTAAGCGTGCTTGGGCGAGAGTAGTACTAGGATGGGTGACCTCCAGGAAGTCCTCGTGTTGCACCCTCCCATTTTATTTCATATAATGTTTTTTATTTGCATTTTCTCGACGTGGTGTAACTCATTCGTTATTTTCGCTTTTGTGAAATAAATAATTTGAACGATATTTGCTCGAATTTGCATTTAAATTCGAGGCGCAAGTGCGATAAGGGCGCCTTTATATGAATAGATTGTGCAAGAGTTGACGGTGCGATCATACCAAAGACTAATGCACCGGATCCCATCGTAACTCCGCAGCTAAGCGTGCTTGGGCGAGAGTAGTACTAGGATGGGTGACCTCCGGAAGTCCTCGTGTTGCACCCTCTCATTTTATTTCATATAATGTTTTTTTATTTGCATTTTCTCGACGTGGTGTAACTCATTCGTTATTTTCGCTTTGTGAAATGAATAAATTGAACGATATTTGCTCGAATTTGCATTTAAATTCGAGGCGCAAGTGCGATAAGGGCGCCTTTATATGAATAGATTGTGCAAGAGTTGACGGTGCGATCATACCAAAGACTAATGCACCGGATCCCATCGTAACTCCGCAGCTAAGCGTGCTTGGGCGAGAGTAGTACTAGGATGGGTGACCTCCGGAAGTCCTCGTGTTGCACCCTCCCATTTTATTTCATATAATGTTTTTTTATTTGCATTTTCTCGACGTGGTGTAACTCATTCGTTATTTTCGCTTTGTGAAATAAATAATTTGAACGATATTTGCTCGAATTTGCATTTAAATTCGAGGCGCAAGTGCGATAAGGGGCAGCCTTTATATGAATAGATTGTGCAAGAGTTGACGGTGCGATCATACCAAAGACTAATGCACCGGATCCCATCGTAACTCCGCAGCTTAAGCGTGCTTGGGCGAGAGTAGTACTAGGATGGGTGACCTCCGGAAGTCCTCGTGTTGCACCCTCCCATTTTATTTCATATAATGTTTTTTTAGTTGCATTTTCTCGACGTGGTGTAACTCATTCGTTATTTTCGCTTTGTGAAATAAATAATTTGAACGATATTTGGTCGAATTTGCATTTAAATTCGAGGCGCAATCGCGATAAGGGCGCCTTTATATGAATAGATTGCGCAAGAGTTGACGGTGCGCGATCATACCAAAGACTAATGCACCGGATCCCATCGTAACTCCGCAGCTAAGCGTGCTTGGCGAGAGTAGTACTAGGATGGGTGACCTCCGAAGTCCTCGTGTTGCACCCTCTCATTTTATTTCATATAATGTTTTTTATTTGCATTTTCTCGACGTGGTGTAACTCATTCGTTATTTTCGCTTTGTGAAATAAATAAATTGAACGATATTTGCTCGAATTTGCATTTAAATTCGAGGCGCAAGTCGCGATAAGGGCGCCTTTATATGAATAGATTGTGCAAGAGTTGACGGGTGCGATCATACCAAAGACTAATGCACCGGATCCCATCGTAACTCCGCAGCTTAAGCGTGCTTGGGCGAGAGTAGTACTAGGATGGGTGACCTCCGGAAGTCCTCGTGTTGCACCCTCCCATTTTATTTCATATAATGTTTTTTAGTTGCATTTTCTCGACGTGGTGTAACTCATTCGTTATTTTCGCTTGTGTGAAATAAATAAATTGAACGATATTTGCTCGAATTTGCATTTAAATTCGAGGCGCAAGTGCGATAAGGGCGCCTTTATATGAATAGATTGTGCAAGAGTTGACGGGTGCGATCATACCAAAGACTAATGCACCGGATCCCATCGTAACTCCGCAGCTAAGCGTGCTTGGGCGAGAGTAGTACTAGGATGGGTGACCTCCGGAAGTCCTCGTGTTGCACCCTCTCATTTTATTTCATATAATGTTTTTTATTTGCATTTTCTCGACGTGGTGTAACTCATTCGTTATTTTCGCTTTGTGAAATGAATAAATTGAACGATATTTGCTCGAATTTGCATTTAAATTCGAGGCGCAAGTGCGATAAGGGCGCCTTTATATGAATAGATTGTGCAAGAGTTGACGGTGCGATCATACCAAAGACTAATGCACCGGATCCCATCGTAACTCCGCAGCTAAGCGTGCTTGGGCGAGAGTAGTACTAGGATGGGTGACCTCCGGAAGTCCTCGTGTTGCACCCTCCCATTTTATTTCATATAATGTTTTTTTATTTGCATTTTCTCGACGTGGTGTAACTCATTCGTTATTTTCGCTTTTGTGAAATAAATAATTTGAACGATATTTGCTCGAATTTGCATTTAAATTCGAGGCGCAAGTGCGATAAGGGCGCCTTTATATGAATAGATTGTGCAAGAGTTGATTTGGTGCGATCATACCAAAGACTAATGCACCGGATCCCATCGTAACTCCGCAGCTAAGCGTGCTTGGGCGAGAGTAGTACTAGGATGGGTGACCTCCTCGAAGTCCTCGTGTTGCACCCTCCCATTTTATTTCATATAATGTTTTTTAGTTGCATTTTCTCGACGTGGTGTAACTCATTCGTTATTTTCGCTTTTGTGAAATAAATAATTTGAACGATATTTGCTCGAATTTGCATTTAAATTCGAGGCGCAAGTCGCGATAAGGGCGCCTTTATATGAATAGATTGTGCAAGAGTTGACGGGTGCGATCATACCAAAGACTAATGCACCGGATCCCATCGTAACTCCGCAGCTAAGCGTGCTTGGGCGAGAGTAGTACTAGGATGGGTGACCTCCGGAAGTCCTCGTGTTGCACCCTCTCATTTTATTTCATATAATGTTTTTTATTTGCATTTTCTCGACGTGGTGTAACTCATTCGTTATTTTCGCTTTGTGAAATGAATAAATTGAACGATATTTGCTCGAATTTGCATTTAAATTCGAGGCGCAAGTGCGATAAGGGCGCCTTTATATGAATAGATTGTGCAAGAGTTGACGGTGCGATCATACCAAAGACTAATGCACCGGATCCCATCGTAACTCCGCAGCTAAGCGTGCTTGGGCGAGAGTAGTACTAGGATGGGTGACCTCCGAAGTCCTCGTGTTGCACCCTCCCATTTTATTTCATATAATGTTTTTTAGTTGCATTTTCTCGACGTGGTGTAACTCATTCGTTATTTTCGCTTTGTGAAATAAATAATTTGAACGATATTTGCTCGAATTTGCATTTAAATTCGAGGCGCAAGTCGCGATAAGGGCGCCTTTATATGAATAGATTGTGCAAGAGTTGATTGCGATCATACCAAAGACTAATGCACCGGATCCCATCGTAACTCCGCAGCTAAGCGTGCTTGGGCGAGAGTAGTACTAGGATGGGTGACCTCCGGGAAGTCCTCGTGTTGCACCCTCCCATTTTATTTCATATAATGTTTTTTTATTTGCATTTTCTCGACGTGGTGTAACTCATTCGTTATTTTCGCTTTGTGAAATAAATAATTTGAACGATATTTGCTCGAATTTGCATTTAAATTCGAGGCGCAAGTCGCGATAAGGGCGCCT
Source organism: Gossypium raimondii (assembly GCF_025698545.1). Classification (NCBI taxonomy): domain Eukaryota; kingdom Viridiplantae; phylum Streptophyta; class Magnoliopsida; order Malvales; family Malvaceae; genus Gossypium; species Gossypium raimondii. The sequence goes on along the minus strand of NW_026291186.1, from coordinate 10,540 downwards.
TTATATGAATAGATTGTGCAAGAGTTGACGGTGCGATCATACCAAAGACTAATGCACCGGATCCCATCGTAACTCCGCAGCTAAGCGTGCTTGGGCGAGAGTAGTACTAGGATGGGTGACCTCCGGAAGTCCTCGTGTTGCACCCTCCCATTTTATTTCATATAATGTTTTTTAGTTGCATTTTCTCGACGTGGTGTAACTCATTCGTTATTTTCGCTTTGTGAAATAAATAATTTGAACGATATTTGGTCGAATTTGCATTTAAATTCGAGGCGCAATGCGATAAGGGCAGCCTTTATATGAATAGATTGTGCAAGAGTTGACGGTGCGATCATACCAAAGACTAATGCACCGGATCCCATCGTAACTCCGCAGCTTAAGCGTGCTTGGGCGAGAGTAGTACTAGGATGGGTGACCTCCGGAAGTCCTCGTGTTGCACCCTCCCATTTTATTTCATATAATGTTTTTTTAGTTGCATTTTCTCGACGTGGTGTAACTCATTCGTTATTTTCGCTTTGTGAAATAAATAATTTGAACGATATTTGCTCGAATTTGCATTTAAATTCGAGGCGCAAAGTCGCGATAAGGGCGCCTTTATATGAATAGATTGTGCAAGAGTTGACGGTGCGATCATACCAAAGACTAATGCACCGGATCCCATCGTAACTCCGCAGCTTAAGCGTGCTTGGGCGAGAGTAGTACTAGGATGGGTGACCTCCGGAAGTCCTCGTGTTGCACCCTCTCATTTTATTTCATATAATGTTTTTTATTTGCATTTTCTCGACGTGGTGTAACTCATTCGTTATTTTCGCTTTGTGAAATAAATAAATTGAACGATATTTGCTCGAATTTGCATTTAAATTCGAGGCGCAAGTGCGATAAGGGCACCTTTATATGAATAGATTGTGCAAGAGTTGACGGTGCGATCATACCAAAGACTAATGCACCGGATCCCATCGTAACTCCGCAGCTAAGCGTGCTTGGGCGAGAGTAGTACTAGGATGGGTGACCTCCGGAAGTCCTCGTGTTGCACCCTCCCATTTTATTTCATATAATGTTTTTTATTTGCATTTTCTCGACGTGGTGTAACTCATTCGTTATTTTCGCTTTGTGAAATAAATAATTTGAACGATATTTGCTCGAATTTGCATTTAAATTCGAGGCGCAAGTCGCGATAAGGGCGCCTTTATATGAATAGATTGTGCAAGAGTTGACGGGTGCGATCATACCAAAGACTAATGCACCGGATCCCATCGTAACTCCGCAGCTTAAGCGTGCTTGGGCGAGAGTAGTACTAGGATGGGTGACCTCCGGAAGTCCTCGTGTTGCACCCTCCCATTTTATTTCATATAATGTTTTTTAGTTGCATTTTCTCGACGTGGTGTAACTCATTCGTTATTTTCGCTTTTGTGAAATAAACAATTTGAACGATATTTGGTCGAATTTGCATTTAAATTCGAGGCGCAATCGCGATAAGGGCGCCTTTATATGAATAGATTGCGCAAGAGTTGACGGTGCGATCATACCAAAGACTAATGCACCGGATCCCATCGTAACTCCGCAGCTAAGCGTGCTTGGGCGAGAGTAGTACTAGGATGGGTGACCTCCGGAAGTCCTCGTGTTGCACCCTCTCATTTTATTTCATATAATGTTTTTTTATTTGCATTTTCTCGACGTGGTGTAACTCATTCGTTATTTTCGCTTTGTGAAATAAATAAATTGAACGATATTTGCTCGAATTTGCATTTAAATTCGAGGCGCAAGTGCGATAAGGGCGCCTTTATATGAATAGATTGTGCAAGAGTTGACGGTGCGCGATCATACCAAAGACTAATGCACCGGATCCCATCGTAACTCCGCAGCTTAAGCGTGCTTGGGCGAGAGTAGTACTAGGATGGGTGACCTCCGGAAGTCCTCGTGTTGCACCCTCCCATTTTATTTCATATAATGTTTTTTAGTTGCATTTTCTCGACGTGGTGTAACTCATTCGTTATTTTCGCTTTTGTGAAATAAATAAATTGAACGATATTTGCTCGAATTTGCATTTAAATTCGAGGCGCAATCGCGATAAGGGCACCTTTATATGAATAGATTGTGCAAGAGTTGACGGTGCGATCATACCAAAGACTAATGCACCGGATCCCATCGTAACTCCGCAGCTTAAGCGCGCTTGCGAGAGTAGTACTAGGATGGGTGACCTCCGGGAAGTCCTCGTGTTGCACCCTCCCATTTTATTTCATATAATGTTTTTTTAGTTGCATTTTCTCGACGTGGTGTAACTCATTCGTTATTTTCGCTTTGTGAAATAAATAATTTGAACGATATTTGCTCGAATTTGCATTTAAATTCGAGGCGCAAGTGCGATAAGGGCACTTTTTATATGAATAGATTGTGCAAGAGTTGACGGTGCGCGATCATACCAAAGACTAATGCACCGGATCCCATCGTAACTCCGCAGCTTAAGCGTGCTTGGGCGAGAGTAGTACTAGGATGGGTGACCTCCGGAAGTCCTCGTGTTGCACCCTCTCATTTTATTTCATATAATGTTTTTTTATTTGCATTTTCTCGACGTGGTGTAACTCATTCGTTATTTTCGCTTTGTGAAATGAATAAATTGAACGATATTTGCTCGAATTTGCATTTAAATTCGAGGCGCAAGTGCGATAAGGGCGCCTTTATATGAATAGATTGTGCAAGAGTTGACGGTGTGCGATCATACCAAAGACTAATGCACCGGATCCCATCGTAACTCCGCAGCTAAGCGTGCTTGGGCGAGAGTAGTACTAGGATGGGTGACCTCCTGAAGTCCTCGTGTTGCACCCTCCCATTTTATTTCATATAATGTTTTTTAGTTGCATTTTCTCGACGTGGTGTAACTCATTCGTTATTTTCGCTTTTGTGAAATAAACAATTTGAACGATATTTGGTCGAATTTGCATTTAAATTCGAGGCGCAATCGCGATAAGGGCGCCTTTATATGAATAGATTGTGCAAGAGTTGATTTGTGCGATCATACCAAAGACTAATGCACCGGATCCCATCGTAACTCCGCAGCTAAGCGTGCTTGGGCGAGAGTAGTACTAGGATGGGTGACCTCCGGAAGTCCTCGTGTTGCACCCTCCCATTTTATTTCATATAATGTTTTTTAGTTGCATTTTCTCGACGTGGTGTAACTCATTCGTTATTTTCGCTTTGTGAAATAAATAATTTGAACGATATTTGGTCGAATTTGCATTTAAATTCGAGGCGCAAGTGCGATAAGGGCGCCTTTATATGAATAGATTGTGCAAGAGTTGACGGTGCGATCATACCAAAGACTAATGCACCGGATCCCATCGTAACTCCGCAGCTAAGCGTGCTTGGGCGAGAGTAGTACTAGGATGGGTGACCTCCGGGAAGTCCTCGTGTTGCACCCTCTCATTTTATTTCATATAATGTTTTTTTAGTTGCATTTTCTCGACGTGGTGTAACTCATTCGTTATTTTCGCTTTGTGAAATGAATAAATTGAATTATATTTGCTCGAATTTGCATTTAAATTCGAGGCGCAAGTGCGATAAGGGCGCCTTTTATATGAATAGATTGTGCAAGAGTTGACGGGTGCGATCATACCAAAGACTAATGCACCGGATCCCATCGTAACTCCGCAGCTAAGCGTGCTTGGGCGAGAGTAGTACTAGGATGGGTGACCTCCGGAAGTCCTCGTGTTGCACCCTCCCATTTTATTTCATATAATGTTTTTTAGTTGCATTTTCTCGACGTGGTGTAACTCAATCGTTATTTTCGTTTTGTGAAATAAACAATTTGAAACGATATTTGCTCGAATTTGCATTTAAATTCGAGGCGCAAGTGCGATAAGGGCAGCCTTTATATGAATAGATTGTGCAAGAGTTGACGGGTGCGATCATACCAGCACTAATGCACCGGATCCCATCAGAACTCCGCAGTTAAGCGTGCTTGGGCGAGAGTAGTACTAGGATGGGTGACCTCCTGGGAAGTCCTCGTGTTGCACCCCTCTCATTTTATTTCATATAATGTTTTTTTTATTTGCATTTTCTCGACGTGGTGTAACTCATTCGTTATTTTCGTTGTGTGAAATGAATAAATTGAAACGATATTTGCTCGAATTTGCATTTAAATTCGAGGCGCAAGTCGCGATAAGGGCGCCTTTTATATGAATAGATTGTGCAAGAGTTGACGGTGCGATCATACCAAAGACTAATGCACCGGATCCCATCGTAACTCCGCAGCTTAAGCGTGCTTGGGCGAGAGTAGTACTAGGATGGGTGACCTCCTCGAAGTCCTCGTGTTGCACCCTCTCATTTTATTTCATATAATGTTTTTTTTATTTGCATTTTCTCGACGTGGTGTAACTCATTCGTTATTTTCGTTGTGTGAAATGAATAAATTGAAACGATATTTGCTCGAATTTGCATTTAAATTCGAGGCGCAAGTGCGATAAGGGCGCCTTTTATATGAATAGATTGTGCAAGAGTTGACGGTGCGATCATACCAAAGACTAATGCACCGGATCCCATCGTAACTCCGCAGCTAAGCGTGCTTGGGCGAGAGTAGTACTAGGATGGGTGACCTCCGGAAGTCCTCGTGTTGCACCCTCCCATTTTATTTCATATAATGTTTTTTAGTTGCATTTTCTCGACGTGGTGTAACTCATTCGTTATTTGCGCTTTGTGAAATAAACAATTTGAACGATATTTGGTCGAATTTGCATTTAAATTCGAGGCGAATCGCGATAAGGGCACCTTTATATGAATAGATTGTGCAAGAGTTGACGGGTGCGATCATACCAAAGACTAATGCACCGGATCCCATCGTAACTCCGCAGCTAAGCGTGCTTGGGCGAGAGTAGTACTAGGATGGGTGACCTCCGGAAGTCCTCGTGTTGCACCCTCTCATTTTATTTCATATAATGTTTTTTTATTTGCATTTTCTCGACGTGGTGTAACTCATTCGTTATTTTCGCTTTTGTGAAATAAATAATTTGAACGATATTTGCTCGAATTTGCATTTAAATTCGAGGCGCAAGTGCGATAAGGGCAGCTTTATATGAATAGATTGTGCAAGAGTTGACGGTGCGATCATACCAAAGACTAATGCACCGGATCCCATCGTAACTCCGCAGCTTAAGCGTGCTTGGGCGAGAGTAGTACTAGGATGGGTGACCTCCGGAAGTCCTCGTGTTGCACCCTCCCATTTTATTTCATATAATGTTTTTTAGTTGCATTTTCTCGACGTGGTGTAACTCATTCGTTATTTTCGCTTTTGTGAAATAAATAAATTGAACGATATTTGCTCGAATTTGCATTTAAATTCGAGGCGCAAGTGCGATAAGGGCGCCTTTATATGAATAGATTGTGCAAGAGTTGACGGTGCGATCATACCAAAGACTAATGCACCGGATCCCATCGTAACTCCGCAGCTAAGCGTGCTTGGGCGAGAGTAGTACTAGGATGGGTGACCTCCTCGAAGTCCTCGTGTTGCACCCTCCCATTTTATTTCATATAATGTTTTTTAGTTGCATTTTCTCGACGTGGTGTAACTCATTCGTTATTTTCGCTTTGTGAAATAAATAATTTGAACGATATTTGGTCGAATTTGCATTTAAATTCGAGGCGCAAGTGCGATAAGGGCGCCTTTATATGAATAGATTGTGCAAGAGTTGACGGGTGCGATCATACCAAAGACTAATGCACCGGATCCCATCGTAACTCCGCAGCTAAGCGTGCTTGGGCGAGAGTAGTACTAGGATGGGTGACCTCCGGAAGTCCTCGTGTTGCACCCTCCCATTTTATTTCATATAATGTTTTTTAGTTGCATTTTCTCGACGTGGTGTAACTCATTCGTTATTTTCGCTTTTGTGAAATAAACAATTTGAACGATATTTGGTCGAATTTGCATTTAAATTCGAGGCGCAAGTCGCGATAAGGGCGCCTTTTATATGAATAGATTGTGCAAGAGTTGACGGTGCGATCATACCAAAGACTAATGCACCGGATCCCATCGTAACTCCGCAGCTTAAGCGTGCTTGGGCGAGAGTAGTACTAGGATGGGTGACCTCCGGAAGTCCTCGTGTTGCACCCTCCCATTTTATTTCATATAATGTTTTTTAGTTGCATTTTCTCGACGTGGTGTAACTCATTCGTTATTTTCGCTTTTGTGAAATAAATAATTTGAACGATATTTGCTCGAATTTGCATTTAAATTCGAGGCGCAAGTGCGATAAGGGCGCCTTTATATGAATAGATTGTGCAAGAGTTGACGGTGCGATCATACCAAAGACTAATGCACCGGATCCCATCGTAACTCCGCAGCTAAGCGTGCTTGGGCGAGAGTAGTACTAGGATGGGTGACCTCCGGAAGTCCTCGTGTTGCACCCTCTCATTTTATTTCATATAATGTTTTTTTATTTGCATTTTCTCGACGTGGTGTAACTCATTCGTTATTTTCGTTGTGTGAAATGAATAAATTGAAACGATATTTGCTCGAATTTGCATTTAAATTCGAGGCGCAAGTACGATAAGGGCGCCTTTATATGAATAGATTGTGCAAGAGTTGACGGTGCGATCATACCAAAGACTAATGCACCGGATCCCATCGTAACTCCGCAGCTAAGCGTGCTTGGGCGAGAGTAGTACTAGGATGGGTGACCTCTCGGAAGTCCTCGTGTTGCACCCTCCCATTTTATTTCATATAATGTTTTTTTAGTTGCATTTTCTCGACGTGGTGTAACTCATTCGTTATTTTCGCTTTTGTGAAATAAATAATTTGAACGATATTTGGTCGAATTTGCATTTAAATTCGAGGCGCAAGTGCGATAAGGGCACCTTTATATGAATAGATTGTGCAAGAGTTGACGGGTGCGATCATACCAAAGACTAATGCACCGGATCCCATCGTAACTCCGCAGCTAAGCGTGCTTGGGCGAGAGTAGTACTAGGATGGGTGACCTCCTCGAAGTCCTCGTGTTGCACCCTCCCATTTTATTTCATATAATGTTTTTTAGTTGCATTTTCTCGACGTGGTGTAACTCATTCGTTATTTTCGCTTTGTGAAATAAACAATTTGAACGATATTTGGTCGAATTTGCATTTAAATTCGAGGCGCAAGTCGCGATAAGGGCACCTTTATATGAATAGATTGTGCAAGAGTTGACGGGTGCGATCATACCAAAGACTAATGCACCGGATCCCATCGTAACTCCGCAGCTAAGCGTGCTTGGGCGAGAGTAGTACTAGGATGGGTGACCTCCGAAGTCCTCGTGTTGCACCCTCCCATTTTATTTCATATAATGTTTTTTAGTTGCATTTTCTCGACGTGGTGTAACTCATTCGTTATTTTCGCTTTGTGAAATAAATAATTTGAACGATATTTGGTCGAATTTGCATTTAAATTCGAGGCGAATCGCGATAAGGGCGCCTTTATATGAATAGATTGTGCAAGAGTTGATTTGTGCGATCATACCAAAGACTAATGCACCGGATCCCATCGTAACTCCGCAGCTAAGCGTGCTTGGGCGAGAGTAGTACTAGGATGGGTGACCTCCTGGAAGTCCTCGTGTTGCACCCTCCCATTTTATTTCATATAATGTTTTTTATTTGCATTTTCTCGACGTGGTGTAACTCATTCGTTATTTTCGCTTTGTGAAATAAATAATTTGAACGATATTTGCTCGAATTTGCATTTAAATTCGAGGCGCAAGTGCGATAAGGGCGCCTTTATATGAATAGATTGTGCAAGAGTTGACGGTGCGATCATACCAAAGACTAATGCACCGGATCCCATCGTAACTCCGCAGCTAAGCGTGCTTGGGCGAGAGTAGTACTAGGATGGGTGACCTCCGGAAGTCCTCGTGTTGCACCCTCCCATTTTATTTCATATAATGTTTTTTAGTTGCATTTTCTCGACGTGGTGTAACTCATTCGTTATTTTCGCTTTGTGAAATAAATAATTTGAACGATATTTGGTCGAATTTGCATTTAAATTCGAGGCGCAAGTGCGATAAGGGCGCCTTTATATGAATAGATTGTGCAAGAGTTGACGGTGCGATCATACCAAAGACTAATGCACCGGATCCCATCGTAACTCCGCAGCTAAGCGTGCTTGGGCGAGAGTAGTACTAGGATGGGTGACCTCCGGAAGTCCTCGTGTTGCACCCTCCCATTTTATTTCATATAATGTTTTTTAGTTGCATTTTCTCGACGTGGTGTAACTCATTCGTTATTTTCGCTTTTGTGAAATAAACAATTTGAAACGATATTTGGTCGAATTTGCATTTAAATTCGAGGCGCAAGTGCGATAAGGGCGCCTTTATATGAATAGATTGTGCAAGAGTTGATTTGGTGCGATCATACCAAAGACTAATGCACCGGATCCCATCGTAACTCCGCAGCTAAGCGCGCTTGCGAGAGTAGTACTAGGATGGGTGACCTCCTCGAAGTCCTCGTGTTGCACCCTCCCATTTTATTTCATATAATGTTTTTTAGTTGCATTTTCTCGACGTGGTGTAACTCATTCGTTATTTTCGCTTTGTGAAATAAATAATTTGAACGATATTTGGTCGAATTTGCATTTAAATTCGAGGCGAAGTGCGATAAGGGCGCCTTTATATGAATAGATTGTGCAAGAGTTGATTGCGGTGCGATCATACCAAAGACTAATGCACCGGATCCCATCGTAACTCCGCAGCTTAAGCGTGCTTGGGCGAGAGTAGTACTAGGATGGGTGACCTCCTCGAAGTCCTCGTGTTGCACCCCTCCCATTTTATTTCATATAATTTTTTTTAGTTGCATTTTCTCGACGTGGTGTAACTCATTCGTTATTTTCGTTTTGTGAAATAAACAATTTGAAACGATATTTGGTCGAATTTGCATTTAAATTCGAGGCGAAGTGCGATAAGGGCACCTTTATATGAATAGATTATGCAAGAGTTGACGGTGCGATCATACCAAAGACTAATGCACCGGATCCCATCGTAACTCCGCAGCTTAAGCGTGCTTGGGCGAGAGTAGTACTAGGATGGGTGACCTCCTGGGAAGTCCTCGTGTTGCACCCCTCCCATTTTATTTCATATAATGTTTTTTTTATTTGCATTTTCTCGACGTGGTGTAACTCATTCGTTATTTTCGTTGTGTGAAATGAATAAATTGAAACGATATTTGCTCGAATTTGCATTTAAATTCGAGGCGCAAGTGCGATAAGGGGCAGCCTTTATATGAATAGATTGTGCAAGAGTTGACGGTGCGATCATACCAAAGACTAATGCACCGGATCCCATCGTAACTCCGCAGCTTAAGCGTGCTTGGGCGAGAGTAGTACTAGGATGGGTGACCTCCGGAAGTCCTCGTGTTGCACCCTCCCATTTTATTTCATATAATGTTTTTTTATTTGCATTTTCTCGACGTGGTGTAACTCATTCGTTATTTTCGCTTTTGTGAAATGAATAAATTGAAACGATATTTGCTCGAATTTGCATTTAAATTCGAGGCGCAAGTGCGATAAGGGCACCTTTATATGAATAGATTGTGCAAGAGTTGACGGGTGCGATCATACCAAAGACTAATGCACCGGATCCCATCGTAACTCCGCAGCTAAGCGTGCTTGGGCGAGAGTAGTACTAGGATGGGTGACCTCCGGAAGTCCTCGTGTTGCACCCTCCCATTTTATTTCATATAATGTTTTTTAGTTGCATTTTCTCGACGTGGTGTAACTCATTCGTTATTTTCGCTTTGTGAAATAAACAATTTGAACGATATTTGGTCGAATTTGCATTTAAATTCGAGGCGCAAGTCGCGATAAGGGCACCTTTATATGAATAGATTGTGCAAGAGTTGACGGGTGCGATCATACCAAAGACTAATGCACCGGATCCCATCGTAACTCCGCAGCTAAGCGTGCTTGGGCGAGAGTAGTACTAGGATGGGTGACCTCCGAAGTCCTCGTGTTGCACCCTCCCATTTTATTTCATATAATGTTTTTTAGTTGCATTTTCTCGACGTGGTGTAACTCATTCGTTATTTTCGCTTTGTGAAATAAACAATTTGAACGATATTTGGTCGAATTTGCATTTAAATTCGAGGCGCAATCGCGATAAGGGCAGCCTTTATATGAATAGATTGCGCAAGAGTTGACGGTGCGATCATACCAAAGACTAATGCACCGGATCCCATCGTAACTCCGCAGCTTAAGCGTGCTTGGGCGAGAGTAGTACTAGGATGGGTGACCTCCAGGAAGTCCTCGTGTTGCACCCTCCCATTTTATTTCATATAATGTTTTTTAGTTGCATTTTCTCGACGTGGTGTAACTCATTCGTTATTTTCGCTTTGTGAAATAAACAATTTGAACGATATTTGGTCGAATTTGCATTTAAATTCGAGGCGCAAGTGCGATAAGGGGCACCTTTATATGAATAGATTGTGCAAGAGTTGACGGGTGCGATCATACCAAAGACTAATGCACCGGATCCCATCGTAACTCCGCAGCTAAGCGTGCTTGGGCGAGAGTAGTACTAGGATGGGTGACCTC
>NW_026291185.1:2500-20851 GCF_025698545.1 Gossypium raimondii | reverse complement strand
TAAGACTCTACTTGATTGAATTTTGATTCAACGGAAAAACCGTGAGCTGAACTAACTCACTCAGAACACCTTTAAAGGATTACGTGGTAATATTGGATCGAATAAACCCTTATGGAATAAATATTCACGCCTGTGAACCTTCCGGTATTGTTTTATTCAATGTTTGCTCAATTACTTTTACCTGCAAATGCAATATAGGCATTGGTTCAGCAATAATGATATCCCCAACATACCAAAACTCGCGGTCACTCCACCAGTAGTAGGAGATGTAAGAATTGATACATAAAATAACTTTTATTTGATTGATAATCATATAAAGCGGAAGATATTTTAGCCATTTGGCATCAAGTTCAAACTTCTTTCTTGCATGCGTGCTTCTCCGGAAGGATACACCAGAATAAGAGGTAAAAATTATTGGTAGCATATTCGATCAAACGGGTGATTTTCTCTGCCCATTACGGATCCCATACTTCCCCCATAAACTGAAAATCCATAACCCTGATTTGCTATAGGAATACCGTTTAGTTGACCCGTGCCTGTTTCTGAATAGCCTCAGTTAATCCTGTCTTTCTTTGATAAAAGTCAATACGATCTTTATAAAGCTCTTCTTCAGACTGAAATTCAATGATCCAGAGAGATCATGTCTTCATCCATAGGACCCCAAGTGCCTGGATCAATCGAAAGTTCGATTCTATCTGAACTCCTCATTTTCAAATGATATCCACATTGTTCACAAATATTCATTTTGAATTAAGCGATTTCTTATAATTTACTCCATAACAATTTTCGCATTCGCATTGAACCCACAAATCCTTGTATAGATCGAGATCATTAGAACTTTCTTTTTAGAGTTAAATCATTACCATTTTCACGAGTTATTATATCGAAATTTTGCCTTCACTACTATTTCCACCTTCGCCGCAAATGTAATTATAAATATAATTATCATTGGAATTGTCACTACCACTTAAAATGGAACTATCAACACAGATTTGAGAACGAAGATAAGAGTCAATACAACTATTAATGTGATTATTCCAACCATAGTTAGTATCATTATCATCCAAGTTAAAATGATAGTGGGACTCATCATTTTTCGATCCATTATTCATATAACTAGAATTATGATAACTATAAAAAAAACTTTCTAGTTCACTCAAAAAAGAATGATCATTGTTAAGCTCAAAAATTTGATTTTCACTATCAAAATATATGGAATAACGGTCCTGATTACTATCCCTAATTAAAAAGGTGTCATCAGAAATGAAATTCCGAATGTCTTTGACGTCAACTAAATGATCAACCTTACTGTAATAACTAGAGCTGTCACTACAATCATGAATGTTTTTATCCGTATCATTTCTAGTCGGGTCTTCGTTTACAGTAGTATTTCAACAGGACCAAGGTGGCTATCCATTGATTTACTTAGCCCACATCTGTATTCTAATTCTCCTTAGACAAGATCAAATTGAACCATGATTTTTCCATAGAGCTTTCTTGCCTCTATTTCCATGAAAGTACAGTAGATGAATAGTCATTCGATGAAAAATCAATTGAATATTTTATTTCCTATCAGAATACGCATACTAGATACAATCACTAGGGTTATTAACGAACAATGAGTGAATATTGAAAGAAACGATTCCCTTTTGTGAGAACCTGGAGTAGCAGTTCATTATATATGATAGAGCTCTTTTTCTTTGAATTAGAAATATCAATTTTCAATTAGAAATAGTGATTTCCCCATGTTGTGTAAAATCCGCACTGAAAAAATGGAAAAAAGAAATTTTTCTCCTATCAAGAACCTTTTTCGTAAAATCTCGTCTACTAATACAATACAATAAGTTTCTATTCCAACACGGAGCCAAAAGGACAACATACAGGATGGGTAGAAGAAGTTGTGATGCTTGGCTCGATCCATGATCCGAAACCGTGGTATATAGGATAGAAAAGAATACACCAATCCTAAGGATCCATACATAGGATTAATTATGGACCCAGGAGAAAATTTGAGTTGTGTTTAGTCTTTTATTTTTGTATTTAAAATCTTGTATATCTAGATAAAAATATATCTATCAAAAATATAGACAATAGAATCGGCTCAATCCTTTTAGTAAAAGATTGGGCCGAGTTTAATTGCAATTCAACAAACCGACAGTAATTACTGGATTACAAAGTATCCATTGCTTCGAATTCAAATTTGATTTATCAAGCTGGTTTATCTAATTTATCCACTGCGTCGAATTCAAATTTGATCGCCTTCCATACTTCACAAGCAGCAGCTAGTTCAGGACTCCATTTGCTAGCCTCGCGGATAATTTCATTACCCTCGCGGGCAAGGTCACGTCCCTCATTACGAGCTTGTACACATGCTTCTAAAGCTACTCGATTAGCTACGGCACCGGTGCATTTCTCGAGGGTGTCCTAAAGTTCCTCCACCGAATTGTAGTACGGAATCATCTCCAAAGATCTCGGTCAAAGCAGGCATATGCCAAACGTGAATACCCCCCGAAGCTACGGGCAGAACACCTGGCATAGAAACCCAATCTTGAGTGAAATAAATACCACGGCTTCGATCTTTTTCAATAAAATCATCACGTAGTAAATCAACAAAGCCCAAAGTTATGTCCCTTTCTCCTTCAAGTTTACCTACTACTGTACCAGCGTGAATATGATCTCCACCAGACATACGTAAAGCTTTAGCTAGTACACGAAAGTGCATACCATGATTCTTCTGTCTATCAATAACTGCGTGCATTGCGCGATGGATGAAGTTAGTAGACCATTATCTCGGCAATAACGAGCCAAGCTAGTATTTGCAGTGAACCCACCTGTTAAGTAGTCGTGCATTACGATAGAACTCCCAATCTCTAGCACACACGGCCCTTTTGATCATTTCTTCACATGTACGCCAGTAGCATTCAAGTAATGCCTTTGATTTCACCTGTTTCAGCCTGTGATTTATAAATTGCTTCGGCACAAAATAAGAAACGGTCTCTCCAGCGCATAAATGGTTGGGAGTTCACATTCTCATCATCTTTGGTAAAATCAAGCCCGCCACGTAGACATTCATAAACTGCTCTACCGTAGTTCTTAGCGGATAACCCCAATTTAGGTTTAATAGTACATCCTAATAGGGGAAGCGACCATACTTGTTCAATTTATCTCTTTCAACCTGGATGCCAATGAGGCGGGCCTTGGAAAGTTTTAACATAAGCAGGGATTCGCAGATCCTCTAGACGTAGAGCGCGCAGGGCTTTGAACCCAAATACATTACCTACAATGGAAGTAAACATGTTAGTAACAGAACCTTCTTCAAAAAGTCTCAAGGGTAAGCTACATAACATATATATTGATCTTCTTCTCCAGGAACGGGCTTAATGTGGTAGCATCGCCCTTTGTAACGATCAAGGCTGGTAAGCCCATCGGTCCACATGGTTGTCCAAGTACCAGCAGAAGATTCAGCAGCTACCGCGGCCCCTGCTTCCTCAGGCGGAACTCCGGGCTGAGGAGAGTTACTCGAAGGCTGCCAAGATATCAGCATTTTGACTTCATATTGAGGAGTATAATAAGTCAATTTATACCTTAACACCAGCTTTGAATCCAACACTTGCTTTAGTCTCTGTTTCAGGTGACATAAGTCCTCCTTACAACTCATGAATTAAGAATTCTCGCAACAACAAGGTCTACTGATATAAATGAGGAGTTAATGAAACCTTTTTCGAAGAAATCTCTAAAAAATTATCAACGAATCTGAAAAGGTTCCTTATTAGACCATGGTATTTGATTCGCCAAATACATCATTATTCTATATTCTTTTCATATGTATGGCGCAACCTGATCCGTGTTTTTCAAGTTTCTAATTTCTTACTTTTTTTTGAATCCAAATTTAAATGCAAATGAAATAAATAAAATAGAAATAGATAAATAATATAAAAATAATATTAATATAATATTCTAATATATTATAAATAAAATAGATAAATAAATTAATAAAATAGATAAATAAATTCTAATACTAATATATATTAGAATAGATAAATAAATTCTAATACTAATATATATTAGAATATATATATAATAGAATAGATAAATATATAATAGAATTAATATTCTAATATCTAATATAAATTATATATTATAAGCTCAATAATAAGAAATAATAAATTCACCCTTGACAGTAATATATGTTGTATATGTAAATCTTAGATGAAAACAGGCGTAATTGGCCCTGAAATGAAAAAAGGGGAATATAGATGGAAAAAGGGGAGAGGTTGACGTAAAGTAAAAAAATCGATATGCTTAAATAAAATACGAAATGAAATTGAAACAAGGCTAATGAGATAGAAATAAGGAATCATAAATAGAGTTCGGGTTCGAATTCCATATAGATAATATGGATGGTGTTGCCTATAATGATGGACAAATGAAAGACTCTCCCAAAATTTTATTTATCCACTTCCTCATTTTCAAAAATAGGTTGGTTAGACTTTAAAATTCCTTCATTGAATAGGAAACAATCCAATTGCATGCACTTGAATTGGATGGGACCAACGAAATCGAGCGCTAACCCCCATTTCTTATTGAATTAACTGATCAACCTCCTGTCGAAGATTTTTTGTATTAGATAATTTTGGAAAAAAAAATTGACATATTTCACTTTATTATGAAATAAATCCTACTACTTCTGTTCCTGGAGTTTCCACGCTTGAAAAAGAAAATCTGGGGCGTATTTCTCAAATCATCGGTCCAGTACTGGATGTAACCTTCCCCCGGGCAAGATGCCTAATATTTACAATGCCCTAGTAGTTATAGGGTCGAGATACCGCCGGTCAACAAATTAATGTAACTTGAGGTACAGCAATTATTAGGAAATAATCGAGTTAGAGCTGTAGCTATGAGCGCTACAGATGGTCTAACGAGAGGAATGAAAGTGATTGACACGGGAGCTGCTCTAAGTGTTCCAGTCGGCGGAGCGACCCTAGGACGAATTACAACGTGCTTGGGAGCCCGTTGATAATTTAGGTCCTGTAGATACTCGCACAACATCCCCTATTCATAAATCCGCGCCCGCTTTCATACAATTAGATACAAAATTATCTATTTTTGAAACAGGAATTAAAGTAGTCGATCTTTAGCTCCTTATCGTCGTGGAGGAAAAATCGGACTATTTGGGGGGGCTGGGGTAGGTAAAACAGTACTCATTATGGAATTGATCAACAACATTGCCAAAGCTCATGGGGGCGTATCCGTATTTGGCGGAGTAGGTGAACGGACTCGTGAAGGAAATGATCTTTACATGGAAATGAAAGAATCTGGAGTAATTAATGAACAAATTCTTGCGGAATCAAAAGTGGCTTTAGCTCACGGTCAGATGAATGAACCGCCAGGAGCTCGTATGAGAGTTGGATTGATCTGTTCAACTATGGCGGAATATTTCCGAGATGTTAATGAACAGACGTACTCTATTTATAGACAATATCTTCCGTTTTGTCCAAGGATCCAAAGTATCTGCCTTATTGGGCAGAATGCCTCCGCTGTGGGTTATCAACCCACCCTTAGTACCGAAATGGGTACTTTACAAGAAAGAATTACTACCAAGGAGGGACCATAACTTCTATTCAAGCAGTTTATGTACCTGCGGATGATTTGACCGACCCTGCCCCTGCCACAACATTTGCGCATTTAGATGCTACTACCGTACTATCAAGAGGATTAGCTGCCAAAGGTATTTATCCAGCGGTAGATCCTTTAGACTCAACGTCCACTATGCTCCAACCTCGAATCGTTGGTGAGGAACATTATGAAACTGCGCAAAGGGTTAAGCAAACCTTACAGCGTTACAAAGAACTTCAGGACATTATAGCTATCCTTGGGTTGGACGAATTGTCTGAAGAGGATCGCTTAACCGTGGCAAGAGCGCGAAGAATTGAGCGTTTCTTATCACAAACCCTTTTCATAGCGGAAGTATTTACCGGTTCCCCGAGGGAAATATGTTGGTCTAGCAGAAACAATTAGAGGATTTTAAATTGATCCTTTCTGAGAATTAGACGGTCTTCCTGAACAGGCCTTTTATTTGGTAGGTAACATCGCCGAAGCTACTGCGAAGGCTACGAACTTAGAAATGGAGAGCAAATTGAAGAAATGACCTTAAATCTTTGCGTACTTACCTCAATCGAATTGTTTGGGATTCAGAAGTGAAGAAACATTTTATCTACTAATAGCGGACAAATTGGCGTATTACCAAATCACGCGCCTATTGCCACAGCTGTAGATATAGGTATTTTGAGAATACGCCTTAACGACCAATGGTTAACGATGGCTCTGATGGGTGGTTTTGCTAGAATAGGCAACAATGAAATCACTATTATTTTAGTAAATGATGCGGAGAAGGGTAGTGACATTGATCCACCAAGAAGCTCAGCAAGCTCTTGAAATAGCGGAAGCTAACTTGAGGAAAGCTGGAAGTAAGAGGCAAACAATTGAGGCAAATCTGGCTCTCAGACGGGCTGGGACACGAGTCGAGGCTATCAACGCGATTTCGTAACGAGTTGGTTAATCGAAAAATTTCCGTAGAAACAGAACTTTCGTTTCTACATCCCATTTTGATTCTGCTGATTAAATAGAATCAAATACAATCAAATACACAAGAAAAGTGAAATCAGATTTTGATCTAACGAAAATTTGAAAATTGAAAACGGAAATAGAATAGGATGAAAAAGATAGAAAATCAATAAAAGATTAGGTGAGAAAACTTATTAGACACTGGGATCGATGGTATCTAATAAGTTCTACCTACTATTAGTTTGAACCAATGACTCCCGCTGTATGAAAGCAATACTCTAACCGCTTTTGAGTTAAGTAGGTCATTTATTATCATAAGGAATCATAAAAGAGAAAGAAAAGGGACTCATTACATCGATGGATTATAAATCCAATATTACTTCTAAGCAATACCAATCAAACAGACCAAAAGGGTATGATTATGATGTTGGATCATGTAATATTCATCTTGACAAGAAATTATCTACATAATATGATAAAATATGTATCACAAACACAAGGGCTATAGCTCAGTTGGTAGAGCACCTCGTTTACACGTGCGCCAATGTTTTTCAGGGAAGTCTATCATGCAATCAAAAGAATTGATCTTTTTGAGAAATCGATGTCTTACTCCATTACTTTGAAGGAACAAAACAAGAGAACAATAGTCTGATTAATGGTTCAGGTCCGATTCGGGTGCCGTTTAGGCAAGATCCGAATCGAACCCATCAATAGATTTGAGATATTGATAGGGTGAATACCCGGTCTATTCAATGCTAGGCATAATGAGTATAAGGACCTCAAAAATGCTCTTTTCGTCCTATGAATCTTAAGGTGTATGAAGTTTCATGTTTGATTTTTTAATCAGGATGGTAGAGACTCCATTTTAACCCAGATTGATCTAGGCCAGAAGCAGACCTACGTCAAGATAACCCTTCCCCTCTTTGAACACTTTGGAAGTGCTCCTGTATCAGTAATGAATCAGAGCACAATGAATCAGGAGTACACGGAACTGTTCTCTTTTTTCTGTTAGGAAAAATATATACGGTAGACTAACTGATATTTCTATCAGTTAATGAAAGAGCCCAATGCAAAAAAAAAATGCATGTTGGGTCTTTGAATGAAGCTGAATCATTTTGATAATAATCAGTTCGATCTGTTTTACTGAGAAGGTCTACGGTTCGAGTCCGTATAGCCCTATATTTTCGAATTTTATATTTTATTAATTTTAAATATTCATTAAATTTTTTAAATTAAGAAAATGAAAATGAAAATAATATTCTTAAAACTAAAGCAAACTAAAACAATAAAGAATATCCAAATACAACTAAAAATAAAAAAGTTGTATAGTTTTTTCCTAATTATTGTATTCTTTGTTGATTGGAAATGGTCGCTTCCAGTTGCTTGGTCTAAATCATTCCCATAAGCTCGCTCACAGGGAGATCACTCAGAGTATAACCCTGAAAACAAAAGCGCATTTCAACGGATCCAATCGCTCTTTTTTTATTCTTGGATAAGAATAAAATAAACAAAACCCCATTTTCTTAATTAACATCTCATGGGTAGATTGATTTTAGATTGATTCTATATAAATAGATATAAAATAAAAATTTCTATTTATTCGAAATCTATAATTTCGAATTTCTATTTAGAATAAATAGAATTTCGAATAAAAAGTTTTTGATTTCTAAAATTCTAATAAATATTAGATATTAGTTAGATATTAGAATTCCTTTTATTTAGAAAACTCCGAAATGAAGTGAAACGAAAAAGTATTACTTGTTTTGGATTTAGTATAGTATTATACTATATATAGTATAAATATATATTTATACTAGTACTATACAAATTAGTACTATATCGAAATGAAATCGAAATAAGTGGAATGTAAATAAAATAGGATTAATTCCAATCAATAAATCTTAAAACGCAACATGGAAACACAGCAAACAAACGAAACTAGACGATTCGATCAAACTGAATTGTTGTTTTGACTAAACAAACAGTTGCGGATGACTTGACAATGAATTCCAGGTCGAAGCGACTAATCCGATCTTATTTTTCACATTCATAGGAGTTCGTCTATGTTTCTGCTTTACGAATATGATATTTTCTGGGCATTCTAATAATATCAAGTGCTATTCCTATTTTGGCATTTCTAATTTCTGGAGTTTTAGCCCCGATTAGAAAGGGTCCAGAAAAACTTTCTAGTTATGAATCGGGTATAGAACCAATGGGCGATGCTTGGTTACAATTTCGAATCCGTTATTATATGTTTGCTCTAGTTTTTGTTGTTTTTGATGTTGAAACGGTTTTTCTTTATCCATGGGCAATGAGTTTCGATGTATTGGGGGTACCCGTATTCATAGAAGCTTTCATTTCGTGCTTATCCTAATTGTTGGTTCAGTTTATGCATGGCGAAAAGGAGCATTTGAATGGTCTTAGTTCCTGAATATTCAGATAATAAAAGAAAGAAAAAGTCAAAATAATAATACCATTGAGTATGAATTCCATCAGAATTTCCTTACTTGATCGAACAACCCAAAATTCAGTTATTTCAACTACATTAAATGATCTTTCAAATTGGTCAAGACTCTCCAGTTTATGGCTTCTTCTTTATGGTACCAGTTGTTGCTTTCTATTGAATTTGCTTCATTAATAGGCTCACGCTTGACTTTGATCGTGCCAGGCTGGTACCAAGATCGAGTCCTAGACAGGCAGACCTAATTTTAACAGCTGGAACAGTAACAATGAAAAATGGCGCCTCTTTTAGGGAGATTATATAATGAACAAATGCCCGAACCTAAATATGTGCTATTGCTATGGGCGCATGTACAATTACAGGAGGGATGTTCAGTACTGATTCTTATAGTACTGTTCGGGGGTCGATAAGCCAATTCCTGTGGATGTCTATTTGCCGGGCTGTCCCCTAAACCTGAGGCAGTTATAGATGCTATAACAAAACTTCGTAAGAAAATATCTCATGAAATCTATGAAGATCGAATTAGATCTCAACAGGGGGATCGGTGTTTTACTACCAATCACAAGTTTTTTCTGGTACGTAGTACTCCGTACTGGAAATTATAATCAAGGATTGCTCTATCAACCACCATCTACTTCAGAGATTCCTCCTGAAACATTTTTCAACTCCAAGGGTTCACTATCTTCCCACGAATTAGTAGAATTAGGTAGGATTTTTTTACAGAAACAGACAACGAATTAATCTTCATAAATTCAGATTTCATCATAAATGCGAAATATTTATCTTAGAAAATGACAAATAAAAAAGAAAAGTGCGGAGAGATAAAAAGATGCAGGGTCGTTTGTCTGTTTGGCTAGTCAAACACGGGCTAGTTCTATAGATCTTTGGGCTTCGATTACCAAGGAATAGGGAGACTTTGCAAATAAAGCCTGAGGATTGGCATTCCATTGCTGTTATTTTATATGTATATGGTTACAATTATCTACGTCTCTAATGTGCTCCTGATGTATGGCACCAGGCGGACTGTTAGCCAGTGTGTATCATCTTACGAGAATAGAGTATGGTGTAGATCAACCGAAGAGGTATGTATAAAAGTATTTGCTCCAAGGAGTAACCCTAGAATTCCGTCTGTTTTCTGGGTTTGGAAAAGTTCGGATTTTCAAGAACGAGAATCTTATGACATGTTGGGAATCTCTTATGAAAATCATCCACGGCTGAAACGTATCTTAATGCCCGAAAGTTGGATAGGGTGGCCTTTACGTAAGGATTACATTTCCCCAATTTTATGAAATAACAGACGCTCATTGAATGATAAGAAACTAATTACAACTTCGAATATTCAAGGAATTTGTACATTTCTTCTAGCTCAAACAGAGGAATTGAGGTTTCATTCGTATTCTTATGGATAGGCTAATAAATAAAAAAATAAAGACAATACATCATTGAGATTCTCGATTTTTGAAGAGACTTTTTTATTTATTTTATTTCGGACGAGCCGAGACAATAGGATGAACAACAAGGGTTCTGTACCGTGAACTTTGTATCGCGCACATCACTTAGATGAACTCTAGAGAGTCGCATAGAAGGGAATGAAGAAATGGAATATGAAAGAGAATACAAAGAAATAAATGAAAGGGGATCGGCTTCTATTTGTACTGTAGCTGAGATGAGTCTTGGTTATTTCTATCCTTGAACTCCTCTAGACCCGTCTTTTTGTTGGGCCTTTCAACCAACTATTTTAATCTTTTAATTAAATATGTATGAAGTATTACCATTCTTTTTGAATGTGAGAAGCCGCAGTGTGAACAAATAAAAAAGAAGAGGAAAGATAAGCAAATTTTGTCTTTTACTACATTATAATAGACACATTAGAATAGACTCTTTGCTCATTTTAAAAAGAGAAAAAAATACAAAATGAAATAAATAAAGAGAGGGTTTACTCTCAGATACCTAGCTAGATAAGTATGTATTATGTCGATCCATATCAATTAATTTGTAGAGTAGATACTCATACAAATTAATCATATGCCAGGAACCAGATTTGAACTGGTGACACGAGGATTTTCAGTCCTCTGCTCTACCAACTGAGCTATCCCGACCATTACCGACGCATTATCCTCATAATACTAGATGACTTGGGTCTATGTCAATTAAAAATGAAAACAAAAAAAAACGAAAAAGTATTAAATTAAAGGTCTCGAACAGGAATTTCTTGGATCTTCAAAAGGAAGACTTTGTAAATTTCCATATGAGTAATCATATGTATTATGAATCATTCAAATCAAATAGGTATTCCTTGCTCAAGAGATTTCTACGTATATATCATATATATCACAATATATCACTCTATCACAAGACTTGTGATAAGAGAACAAAATTCTGCTATGCTGAGGATACGCTTGTAAAACGGCAAAGAATAGGATGAATGAGAAACATAAGGAACTTTGAACCACTAACAAAAGGGTAGGATAAAATAAATAGACAGACAAAACGGGCTTTTTGGGGTTGGGGATAGAGGGACTTGAACCCTCACGATTTTTAAAGTCGACGGATTTTCCTCTTACTATAAATTTCATTGTTGTCGGTATTGATATTGACATGTAGAACGGGACTCTATCTTTATTCTCGTCTGATTAATCAGTTTTTCAAAAGATTTATCAGACTATGGAGTCGAATGATTTGATTAATGACTATTCTATTCGATTCTTTCTTCAACTTGGAATCGATTCACAACAATTCTTTTTATTTTTCATATTTTCATATAAATATAAATTGATTTTGCATATAATAGAAATAAAAAAAATACGGGTTCGGTTCGTCTTTTTTGAGATAGTTTTTCATTAGTATACCTATAAAAAAATAGGTATATCTTGCATCCTTTCTAGAGTTTCGATATTCGATATAAGGATTCCTTTACCAACAGTCAACCCCATTTGTTAGAATAGCTTCCATTGAGTCTCTGCACCTATCCTTTCCTTTTTATTATTCTCGCTGTTGAACCTTTGTTCATGTTTATTTTCGTAAAATAATAAAATAATAGGATTGCTCAGGATTGCCCATTTTCATTCCAGGTTTTCTGAATTTGAAAGTTATCACTAGTAGGTTTCATACCAAGGCTCAATCCAATTAAGTCCGTAGCGTCTACCAATTTCGCCATCCCTTTTGTGTCTTTGAGATTAGATCTCATTAGGATGCCCTCCTTCCCCTTTCTCCCTCCTTTCCCCCTTTCCCCTCTTTTCATTTGTTTATTTTCGTTTATTTATTTGCTTTTTATTGAAACCGTTGAATTTAGTAGATATAGATACAGATTTCTTATATCGAAGGGTCTTTACCTATTTTCTGTTTGTTTATCGTCTTTCGTCTCTATCGGAGACCTATATTAATTTTATTTGGTCCAATCGAAAATATTTTATCATTTCTGTATTCGCAATTCAATATAGATGGGTATTCCATAACATATATATGTCCCTCTTACTCTCAGTTTTCTCAGGCAATTTGGTGGAATACTCGAAGGGTCGATTCTTTTTTTCGTCTTAGCTTCGGTCTTTATGAATGAAAACAAAAGAAAGGAGTCTCTCATTATGATCTGGATTTCATTTCTATGGGTTGCATCTTTTTTTCTTTAATTTCATTTTGATTCTTATCCTTTCCTTTTATTAGACCATCCTATATAACCATAATAAGAATAAGATAACTAAAAAAATCAAAATGAAAATTGAATTTATTCATTATTAAAATTAAAAATGAAATAAATTATTTTTTTTATAGTATAATAGCTAGAACTAATTATTTATATTTAATAACTAGAACTAATTATTCCATTCATTTCTATTTCGAATTGAAGATAATTCAAATTTTGAGTCTAAAAAGAGTTTCATTCTAATTATCTAGACTTATAACGTATCATTTCATTTCTAGAATCATAAATATATAAATGCATAAAAAAGATTTTTGACTCTAATTATCTCTATTTAGAACTCGAAACTAAATAGAAATAAATTTAATATATATTAAATTCATTAAATCGATCGATTAAATGAAATCTATATAAAAAAATTTTCTATATAATTTAGATGTAAAATATACTAAAATATAAAATAAACTAGAAAATCAAATGGAGTCAGTAATATTAGTAATATTATATTACTATATAATATAAAAGAAATATAACTAAGATATAAAAAAGATATTAAATATATAGATAAATAATAAATATATATATATAAAATTAAAATCGAATTATTATATTCTTAATTATTAGATTCTATCAACATTAGCTTGAATATTAGATTGAATCTACCATTATTATATTAAATATGTTATATTTATATATTTATATTAAGTATGGCATTAAAAATTAGAAAAAATTTATCAAAATTGAGTCTATAATTCATATTAATAATTCATATTAATTAAGAATAATTAATAGATAGTTAATAGATAAGATCCTAATAGTTTGCTGAATCCCTATGAATACCAAATTTTCTATTATTTGAGCCTGCTTAGTTTAGAGATTAGAGCATCGCATTTGTAATGCGATGGTCATCGGTTCGATTCCGATAGCCGGCTTTCCTCATTTGTTTGCTTTTTGCCTTTTACATAATTTAGAATGTTTTTTTGAAATCAAAAGAACAAACAGTGAAAAGCTTTTTTCCCTTTTCCAAAGGTCAACAATCTGTTTATTATCTCGTCGAAACTTCCAATTAGGGGATCAATTTGAGGAGTTAGATCTTTGCAGAATAAATCAAGAAAAAAAGGAAACTCTAAGGAAACCTCTTTTGTTTAATTTATTTATATATTTAATATTCTATTCAATTTATTTATATATTATATCTATTTTATTCTATATATATTCTAACTATTTTAGTTATTTTTATATTTATATATTATTTTATACATTATTATATATATTTTATTTTATTTTTGTATACATTATATACAATACAAAAAAGTAAAGTATGGATATTGATCCAATTCATCTCATTAATATTTGTAATCCAATCCTTCAGTCGATTTTCTGCTTCATTTAGTTCAGTTTTAATTTCGGTTTATGAAATTTCAATAAATTCAAATTATTAAGTGAGTCCTTATGTCAATGTTACTGAGGGCCCTGTTTCAAAAAAAAATACGCCGTCTGGGGCTTTTACTCGACTAACTAGTAAAGGCCTAGAGCCGGAAGCGATCTTAGAAACCAATCGCGCCTCGGTAAAAATCTCAATACCGTATCTGCTTTAGAAGAAAAACAAAAATCAGGTTTTCATTATGGCCTTTACAGAACGACAATTACTTAAATACGTTCGTATTGCCAGAAAAGCCAAAGGGTCAACAGGTCAGGTTTACTTACAATTACTTGAAATGCGGTTGGATAACATCCTTTTCGATTGGGTATGGCTTCGACTATTCCTCAAGCCCGTCAATTAGTTAACCATCAGACATTTTAGTTAATGGGTGTACAGTAGATATACTCAAGTTATCGCTGCAAACCCGAGATATTATTTCAGCGAGGGATGAACAAAAATCTAGAACTCTGATTCAAAATTATCTTGATTCATCCACCAATGAGGAATTACCAAAACATTTGACCTTTCATTACATTACAACATAAAGGATTAGCCAATCAAATAATAGATAGGGAAAGGGTTGGTTTGAAAATAAAATGAATTGTTTGTCGTAGAATATTATTCGTCAGACTTAAACCTAACTAAAATAAATAAAACAAGGGTTCTGCCTCTTTTCACCTGAGTTAGGTAAGTAAAGGAAGACAGGGAATGGGTTTGATTCGATTTTCTCCTATTCATGTATGATAGATATGTAAGGAGATTTTCATCCCCATGCTATTTTTACGTATTCCATATTAAAAGGAATTGGGAATAGAGAATCTATACTAAAGAAGGGTCTAATTCTTTGGTATATGTTCTTATTTGATTTGATACATAGTAGTCAGTTACATCGGCGAATTAGGTGAAGGTGCGGAAAGAGAGGATTCGAACCCTCGGTAAACAAGAGTCTACATAGCAGTTCCAATGTTACGCCTTGAACCACTCGGCCATCTCTCCTACATAATTATTATGGCCGATACCCTGAGCGAATAGTGAGTTATTCATATTAGATTCGATAAATAGGTACGAACAATATCAATTCTAACTAGGAAACTTGCTATAAAAATAGAAAACTTTTCATCACTTTTTTTATCACTTTTTCTTTAGCCTCCGGGCTCGAAAAATGAAAAAAAAATGGAATGGGTCTACTTTTATGTTATTTCGTACTGTACACTTCCTTTGTTTGTGAGATCATTTTATTTTCTCACGAGGGGTAATGAAAAGAGTTATAGAATGGATTGCTACCTATGCCTAGATCGCAGATAAATGGAAATTTTATTGATAAGACCTTTTCAATTGTAGCCAATATCTTATTACGAATAATTCCGACAACTTCAGGAGAAAAAGAGGCATTTACTTATTACAGAGATGGTGCGATTTGATTATTATTATATATATATTTTCCTTTATTTATTATTTACTTTTTTATTTACTTTACCACTCTCAGTCTTAGGAAAAAGACACATTATTCAGAATAGAAAAAAGGCTATTGAAAACAAAAAAGAAATCTACGCTTGTTGAAGGTGAAGTTTATAAATAAAGCAATTCCTTCTGTCGTGTATCCCCGATTAATGCAACCTCAGATGCTTCAATTGTTGATTCGAGTATTGAGCGAAAGGTTACACCTATGGGTCTGTATTGTGGGTCAACCCTACTACACGAGTACCAATAGGCGGCATAGAGGAAGAAGCACTACGCCTAGGAATCAACAACACGAAAACTTTGTTATTAATGATTCCCTTTCTTTATCGGGATCGGAACTAAGAGAAATGGTTGGGACAACAAACATCCATCTTGTTCGTACTTTGGATATTCATATAACCATCGAAGATTGTTGAAGTGACTAATTCCTGGAAATTAAGGAGCGTTGAGAACAAAGAAATTGTTGGAGTTTACTTTTTTATCTAGTACGAACACGCTTGATGGTAAGAAAAGATCTTTTGCAAGAGGGTTGGCTAGAGATTTCTTGTAAAACATTAGCCTGCTCAGTTCATAATGACAATATTTCGACCTTTTTTAATTCCATGGATTATTCTCATTATGCACATAAAGGAGGAGCCGTATGAGGTGAAAATCTCATGTACGGTTTTGGAACGGAGAATTCTTTGAATCGAATGACGACTGTAACGGATGTCAGCTCAATCCGAAGGAAATTATGCGGAGGCCTTACAGAATTATTATGAAGCTATGCGACTAGAAATTGATCCTATGATCGAAGTTATATACTATATAACATAGGCCTTATCCACACAAGTAATGGAGAGCATACAAAGCTTTAGAATATTATTTTCGAGCACTAGAACGAAACCCGTTCTTACCACAAGCTTTTTAATAATATGGCTAGATCTGTCACATGCGACTATTCCACTATAGAAATAAAAAAGGAAAGAAAAGCAAATACGCTAGTAAATAAATACGCTAGTAAATAAACACGCTAGTAAATAAAATACTAGAAAAAATAGGCTTTCTACATATTGCATCGTCCAAAAACGATTTTATCAGCTGTAACAAAAAAGAAACTTAGAAGTCGAAATATGAAGAAATATATATGCCTAGATACTTTATTCTATGGATAAAGATCTAATTGATAGAGGAAGTGCCAAAGATCAATTAGCGAGTTTTGAGCCATACAATAAATAAGAACTGCTTATTTATGTCATGATATGAGATAAAATTAGGAATCGACTTATGTAATAGAGCCGATCCCCAAGTTATTGAGCAGCGGTAG
This sequence comes from Gossypium raimondii, assembly GCF_025698545.1. NCBI lineage: Eukaryota > Viridiplantae > Streptophyta > Magnoliopsida > Malvales > Malvaceae > Gossypium > Gossypium raimondii. The sequence continues at coordinate 3,999 of NW_026291185.1, read as the reverse complement.
CATCAGATCCCAAAGACAAAAAGTCTTTTTATGAGGAAGAAGTCTTTTTCAGGATTCTATATAAATTTCTATATGATATGAAACCGAGATAGTTACCTTCAGAAAACTCTAATGGACGACAGCCCTGAAATGCCTGCGCTTTATTTTTTCTGAAGGTGAGAAAAGATAAAACCATTATTAATTTAATCCAAATTAGAGTTTGAAACTCATGTAATTAACCCCTTTGGTTAACCTGAGACAAATCGATAGATCTATGAGAAATCCTCATCTAATCGGATATATGGTAGGGTAAAAACATGGGACACCAAAGAATTGACTGCCGAGCCGTAAGGAGGTAGGGAAACTCTCAAGCACGGTTCTAAGGGAAGGAATTGAACCGCCTATTTTCGACCGGGGAGAACATACCATCTTGACAGGGGATTCTGAAATAGCGGAGGCTTGGTCTTGATCAAGCCGCTGAGTATTGAAACAGGCTATAGCGCTTACTCCTGGTAATTATATTGAAGCGCAGAATTGGTTAAAGATCACGCGGCGTTTTTAATAGAACAAGAGCTCTCTGTTTATTTATTATTATTTTAGTTTTAGGATCTGAAATTTGAATTAGAAATTAGAGAAATTCTATTAAATTCTATTCTTATTCTATTTAATTTCTCATTAAATCCATTTATTTAATATTTAATTTAATTAAATAAATTACGGTACCATTAAAATTATTAAATTCGATTTTCTATTCAATTTGAATATTTAAATAGTAAAAATATTAATTTAATTGGAATTGTTAATTGTGTAATGATTTGGTTTTGTTGGACCCATGGGTCAAATAAAACGGAGCATTCTTCTCTGGGAAAAACCAATCAAAGAATTTCATTATATCCTTTCTCAAATCGTTCTATTTCGTTTGATATTTCGTAAGGATAAGTAATATGACGGATATAGCAAAATCAAATATATATATTTGATTTTCTGCTTCTATTTCTATTAAAACTTAAAACTAAAACTAATAAAACCCCTCAAATGACTAACTATCGATACTGGAGTATCCTGTAGTAATGAATGCGCACGTGATTTGGGATAGAGTAATATTGTTTGTTCTATCTATGTAAGACAAAAAACTCCACCTCGGAACTTCTAATTGAGATATGAATACACCACACCGGTTGCACAAAAAAATGGGTTTGCACCAATGTAAGTAAAGTCCGAAAAGGTTTATAAGATTAAAAGGTCCGTTGAGCGCCTCATGGATATGTCATAATAGATCCGAACACTTGCCCCGGATCGACTTCAGATCATAATTGCTCTAGTGAATAACCTAAAGAAAAATAGATAGATAAAAAATAGATAGATAGATGAGAGATAGAAGAGAAAGAAACTAATTATAAGCGTCCTCATAGGTTCACTAATTACTGACTGTTGGCGGTCTCTTTGTATGTGTTGTCCGGAAAGAGGAGGACTCAATGATTATTCGTTCGCCGGAACCAGAAGTAAAATTTTGGCAGATA
>NW_026291184.1:0-18666 GCF_025698545.1 Gossypium raimondii | reverse complement strand
TAAATTGAAAAAGGTGCAAAAATAGATTTCTATTAGGTAAAGGGTCAATTTATTATGGATTATCAAACTAATGGACTTAAATGGTAAATGCAAAATGAACTTAGGTGGATGGTTTTGGGTGATTAAATGCATGAAATTTGATTTTTAAGGAAAAATTGTAAATTTGTAATTAAATGGAAATTAAAACAAACTAAAAGACAAAAATGTTATCATCTCCTCTAATTTGCTATTTTCAAACCGAATAACAGAGAGGAAGAAGCTTAGTCATGGAGTTTTTACAAATGATCAAAAACAACCAACAGATCTAACAGGGAAAACTAATGTGTCGGTTTTTGTTTCTTCATTTTACGCTATATTTGTAGGTAAGTTTGTAGTATATAATATATGTTTTGTTTACTTAGGATTATGTATATCAATTGCTACTTAAATTACAATTAATGTAGAAAATTTCATTGTTTGCTTGTAAATTATTAAATGTTGGAATTAAGTACAGAATGGAAAATGAATATTTGGTCATGGTCTTGTGGTTTCACAATCTTGAAATGGTTTCAATTTGATTTATATTTGAAATGGATATATGATTTATATTGTGTTGTACAGATAATTAATTAAGTAAAAATCACTTCATTTTAACAATATATTTGAAAAAGGTAGCAAAAATAGATTTCTATGATTAGGTAATCAGGGGTTAAATCAATTTATTTCATGGATTATCAAACTAATGGACTTAAATGGTAAATGCACCAAATGAACTTAGAGTGGATGGTTTTGGGTGATTAAATGCATGAAATTTGATTTTTTAAGGGAAAAATTGTAAATTTGTAATTAAATGGAAATTAAAACAAACTAAAAGACAAAAATGTTATCATCTCCTCTAATTTGCTATTTTGCAAACCAGAATAACAGAGAGGAAGAAGCTTCCGGTCATGGAGTTTTACATGCATGATCAACAAAGCGAACCAAACGGGATCTAAACCAGGGAAAAGCTAATGTGTCATTGTCATACAACTTCATTTTTACAACTATATTTGTCGAGGTAAGTTTGTAGTATATAATATATATGTTTGTTTCCTTATGATTATGTATATCAATTGTTAGTTAAATTATAATTAATGTGAAAATTTCATTGTTTGCTTGTAAATTATTAAATGTTGGAATTAAGTACAAATGGAAAATGAATATTTGGTCGTGGCAAATCTTGTGGTTTCACAATTTTGAAATGAATGTAACAGATTTATATTATGTGTACAAATAATTAATTAAGTAAAAATCACTAAATTGAAAAAGGTGCAAAAATAGATTTCTATTAGGTAAAGGGGTCAATTTATTATGGATTATCAAACTAATGGACTTAAATGGTAAATGCACCAAATGAACTTAGAGTGGATAGTTTTGGGTGATTAAATGCATGAAATTTGATTTTTTAAGGGAAAAATTGTAAATTTGTAATTAAATGGAAATTAAAACAAACTAAAAGACAAAAATGTTATCATCTCCTCTAATTTGCTATTTTACAAACCGAATAACAGAGAGGAAGAAGCTTCCGGTCATGGAGTTTTTTCATGCATGATCAACAAACGAACCAGCAGGATCTAAACGGGGAAAAGCTAATGTATGAGTTAATCGGTTGCTTCATTTTACAACTATATTTGTCGAGGTAAGTTTGTAGTATATAATATATATGTTTGTTTCCTTATGATTATGTATATCAATTGTTAGTTAAATTATAATTAATGTGAAAATTTCATTGTTTGCTTGTAAATTATTAAATGTTGGAATTAAGTACAAATGGAAAATGAATATTTGGTGGTGGCAAATCTTGTGGTTTCACAATTTTGAAATGAATATATGATTTATATTATGTGTATCCCAGATAATTAATTAAGTAAAAATCACTAAATTGAAAAAAGGTGCAAAAATAGATTTCTATTAGGTAAAGGGTCAATTTATTATGGATTATCAAACTAATGGACTTAAATGGTAAATGCACCAAATGAACTTAGAGTGGATGGTTTTGGGTGATTAAATGCATGAAATTTGATTTTTAAAGGAAAAATTGTAAATTTGTAATTAAATGAAATTAAAACAAACTAAAAGACAAAAATGTTATCATCTCCTCTAATTTGCTATTTTGCAAACCCGAATAACGAGAGGAAGAAGCTTAGGTCATGGAGTTTTACATGCATGATCAACAAAACCAACGGATCTAAACGAAAAAAAGCTAATGTATCAGATTAGTTGGTGCTTCATTTTACAACTATATTTGTCGAGGTAAGTTTGTAGTATATAATATATATGTTTGTTTCCTTATGATTATGTATATCAATTTATTAGTTAAATTATAATTAATGTGAAAATTTCATTGTTTGCTTGTAAATTATTAAATGTTGGAATTAAGTACAAATGGAAAATGAATATTTAGTCATGGCAAATCTTGTGGTTTCACAATTTTGAAATAGATATATGATTTATATTATGTGTACAAATAATTAATTAAGTAAAAATCACTAAATTGAAAAAGGTGCAAAATAGATTTCTATTAGGTAAAGGGGTCAATTTATTATGGATTATCAAACTAATGGACTTAAATGGTAAATGCACAAAATGAACTTAGAGTGGATGGTTTTGGGTGATTAAATGCATGAAATTTGATTTTTAAGGAAAAATTGTAAATTTGTAATTAAATGGAAATTAAAACAAACTAAAAGACAAAATGTTATCATCTCTCTAATTTGCTATTTTATGCAAACCAATAACGAGAGAGGAAGAAGCTTAGGTCATGGAGTTTTACATGCATGATCAACAAAGCGAACAAACAGGATCTAAAAGGGAGAAAAGCTAATGTGTCATTAATTGGTGCTTCATTTTACAACTATATTTGTCGAGTAAGTTTGTAGTATATAATATATATTTTGTTTCCTTATGATTATGTATATCAATTGTTAGTTAAATTATAATTAATGTGAAAATTTCATTGTTTGCTTGTAAATTATTAAATGTTGGAATTAAGTACAAATGGAAAATGAATATTTGGTGCGTAGCAAATCTTGTGGTTTCACAATTTTGAAATGAATATAACAGATTTATATTATGTGTACAAATAATTAATTAAGTAAAATCACTAAATTGAAAAAGGTGCAAAATAGATTTCTATTAGGTAAAGGGTCAATTTATAATGGATTATCAAACTAATGGACTTAAATGGTAAATGCACCAAATGAACTTAGAGTGGATGGTTTTGGGTGATTAAATGCATGAAATTTGATTTTTAAAGGAAAAATTGTAAATTTGTAATTAAATGGAAATTAAAACAAACTAAAAGACAAAATGTTATCATCTCCTCTAATTTGCTATTTTGCAAACCGAATAACGAGAGGAAAGAAGCTTGGGTCATGGAGTTTTACATGCATGATCAACAAGCAAGCCCAGCGGATCTAAGCAGGAAAAGCTAATGTGTCGATTTGTGGTACTTCATTTTACAACTATATTTGTCGAGGTAAGTTTGTAGTATATAATATATATGTTTGTTTCCTTATGATTATATATATCAATTGTTAGTTAAATTATAATTAATGTGAAAATTTCATTGTTTGCTTATAAATTATTAAATGTTGGAATTAAGTACAAATGGAAAATGAATATTTGGTGCATGGCAAATCTTGTGGTTTCACAATTTTGAAATGAATATATGATTTATATTATGTGTGCAAATAATTAATTAAGTAAAATCACTAAATTGAAAAAGGTGCAAAAATAGATTTCTATTAGGTAAAGGGGTCAATTTATAATGGATTATCAAACTAATGGACTTAAATGGTAAATGCACCAAATGAACTTAGAGTGGATGGTTTTGGGTGATTAAATGCATGAAATTTGATTTTTAAGGAAAAATTGTAAATTTGTAATTAAATGGAAATTAAAACAAACTAAAAGACAAAAATGTTATCATCTCCTCTAATTTGCTATTTTGCAAACCGAATAACAGAGGAAGAAGCTTAGGTCATGGAGTTTTTGCATGATCAACAAGCGAACCAACAGATCTAAGCAGGAAAAGCTAATGTGTGATTAATTTGCTTCATTTTACAACTATATTTGTCGAGGTAAGTTTGTAGTATATAATATATATGTTTGTTTCCTTATGATTATGTATATCAATTGTTAGTTAAATTATAATTAATGTGAAAATTTCATTGTTTGCTTGTAAATTATTAAATGTTGGAATTAAGTACAAATGGAAAATGAATATTTGGTCATGGCAAATCTTGTGGTTTCACAATTTTGAAATGAATATAACAGATTTATATTATGTGTACAAATAATTAATTAAGTAAAAATCACTAAATTGAAAAAGGTGCAAAAATAGATTTCTATTAGGTAAAGGGGTCAATTTATAATGGATTATCAAACTAATGGACTTAAATGGTAAATGCACCAAATGAACTTAGAGTGGATGGTTTTGGGTGATTAAATGCATGAAATTTGATTTTTAAAGGGAAAAATTGTAAATTTGTAATTAAATGGAAATTAAAACAAACTAAAAGACAAAATGTTATCATCTCCTCTAATTTGCTATTTTGCCAACCCGAATAACAGAGGAAGAAGCTTAGGTCATGGAGTTTTTACATGCATGATCAACAAAACGAACCAAGCGGATCTAAGCAAGGAAAAGCTAATGTGTCGAGTTAGTGGTGCTTCATTTTACAACTATATTTGTAGAGTAAGTTTGTAGTATATAATATATATTTTGTTTCCTTATGATTATGTATATCAATTGTTAGTTAAATTATAATTAATGTGAAAATTTCATTGTTTGCTTGTAAATTATTAAATGTTGGAATTAAGTACAAATGGAAAATGAATATTTGGTCATGGCAAATCTTGTGGTTTCACAATTTTGAAATGAGTGTAACAGATTTATATTATGTGTACAAATAATTAATTAAGTAAAAATCACTAAATTCAAAAAGGTGCAAAAATAGATTTTTATTAGGTAAAGGGGTCAATTTATTATGGATTATCAAACTAATGGACTTAGATGGTAAATGCACGAAATGAACTTTGAGTGGCTGGTTTTGGGTGATTAAAGGCATGAAATTTTTAAGGGAAAAATCGTAAATTTCTAATTAAATGGAAATTAAAACAAACTAAAAGACAAAAATGTTATCATCTCATTTACTTTGCTATTTTGCAAAGAATAACGAGAGGAAGAAGCTTAGGTCATGGAGTTTTACATGCATGATCAACAAACGAACCAAAAGGATCTAAGCAGGAAAAGCTAATGTGTCGGATTAATGGCTTTGCTTCATTTTACAACTATATTTGTCGAGGTAAGTTTGTAGTATATAATATATATTTGTTTCCTTATGATTATGTATATCAATTGTTAGTTAAATTATAATTAATGTGAAATTTCATTGTTTGCTTATAAATTATTAAATGTTGGAATTAAGTACAAATGGAAAATGAATATTTGGTAATGGCAAATCTTGTGGTTTCACAATTTTGAAATGAATATATGATTTATATTATGTGTACAAATAATTAATTAAGTAAAATCACTAAATTGAAAAAGGTGCAAAATAGATTTCTATTAGGTAAAGGGTCAATTTATTATGGATTATCAAACTAATGGACTTAAATGGTAAATGCACCAAATGAACTTAGGGTGGATGGTTTTGGGTGATTAAATGCATGAAATTTGATTTTTAAGGAAAAATTGTAAATTTGTAATTAAATGGAAATTAAAACAAACTAAAAGACAAAAATGTTATCATCTCCTCTAATTTGCTATTTTGCAAACCGAATAACGAGAGGAAGAAGCTTAGGTCATGGAGTTTTCATGCATGATCAACAAACGAACCAAGCAGATCTAAGCAGGAAAAGCTAATGTGTCAGTTAATCGGTTGCTTCATTTTACAACTATATTTGTCGAGGTAAGTTTGTAGTATATAATATATATGTTTGTTTCCTTATGATTATGTATATCAATTGTTAGTTAAATTATAATTAATGTGAAAATTTCATTGTTTGCTTATAAATTATTAAATGTTGGAATTAAGTACAAATGGAAAATGAATATTTGGTCATGGCAAATCTTGTGGTTTCACAATTTTGAAATGGATATAAAGATTTATATTATGTGTACAAATAATTAATTAAGTAAAATCACTAAATTGAAAAAGGTGCAAAAATAGATTTCTATTAGGTAAAGGGTCAATTTATAATGGATTATCAAACTAATGGACTTAAATGGTAAATGCACCAAATGAACTTAAGTGGATGGTTTTGGGTGATTAAATGCATGAAATTTGATTTTTAAGGAAAAATTGTAAATTTGTAATTAAATGGAAATTAAAACAAACTAAAGACAAAATGTTATCATCTCCTCTAATTTGCTATTTTGCAAACCCGAATATGAGAGGAAGAAGCTTAGGTCATGGAGTTTTACATGCATGATCAACAAACGAACCAGCAGGATCTAAGCAGGAAAAGCTAATGTATCGATTTAGTGGTGCTTCATTTTACAACTATATTTGTCGAGGTAAGTTTGTAGTATATAATATATATGTTTGTTTCCTTATGATTATGTATATCAATTGTTAGTTAAATTATAATTAATGTGAAAATTTCATTGTTTGCTTGTAAATTATTAAATGTTGGAATTAAGTACAAATGGAAAATGAATATTTGGTCATGGCAAATCTTGTGGTTTCACAATTTTGAAATGAATATATGATTTATATTATGTGTACAAATAATTAATTAAGTAAAATCACTAAATTGAAAAGGTGCAAAAATAGATTTCTATTAGGTAAAGGTCAATTTATTATGGATTATCAAACTAATGGACTTAAATGGTAAATGCACCAAATGAACTTAGAGTGGATGGTTTTGGGTGATTAAATGCATGAAATTTGATTTTTAAGGAAAAATTGTAAATTTGTAATTAAATGGAAATTAAAACAAACTAAAAGACAAAATGTTATCATCTCCTCTAATTTGCTATTTTGCAAACGAATATATGAGAGGAAGAAGCTTAGGTCATGGAGTTTTTACATGCATGATCAACAAAGCGAACCAGCAGGATCTAAACCAGGAAAAGCTAATGTATGATTAGTTGGTTGCTTCATTTTACAACTATATTTGTCGAGAGTAAGTTTGTAGTATATAATATATATGTTTGTTTCCTTATGATTATGTATATCAATTGTTAGTTAAATTATAATTAATGTGAAAATTTCATTGTTTGCTATAAATTATTAAATGTTGGAATTAAGTACAAATGGAAAATGAATATTTGGTGGTGGCAAATCTTGTGGTTTCACAATTTTGAAATGGATATATGATTTATATTATGTGTATGGATAATTAATTAAGTAAAATCACTAAATTGAAAAAGGTGCAAAATAGATTTCTATTAGGTAAAGGGTCAATTTATAATGGATTATCAAACTAATGGACTTAAATGGTAAATGCACCAAAATGAACTTAGAGTGGATGGTTTTGGGTGATTAAATGCATGAAATTTGATTTTTAAAGGAAAAATTGTAAATTTGTAATTAAATGGAAATTAAAACAAACTAAAAGACAAAATGTTATCATCTCCTCTAATTTGCTATTTTGCAAACCGAATATGAGAGAGGAAAAGCTTAGGGTCATGGAGTTTTTACATGCATGATCAACAAGCAGAACAAAGCAGGATCTAAACCGAGGAAAAGCTAATGTGTGATTAGTGGTACTTCATTTTTACAACTATATTTGTCGAGGTAAGTTTGTAGTATATAATATATATGTTTGTTTCCTTATGATTATGTATATCAATTATTAGTTAAATTATAATTAATGTGAAAATTTCATTGTTTGCTTGTAAATTATTAAATGTTGGAATTAAGTACAAATGGAAAATGAATATTTGGTGCATGGCAAATCTTGTGGTTTCACAATTTTGAAATGAGTGTATGATTTATATTATGTGTACAAATAATTAATTAAGTAAAAATCACTAAATTGAAAAAGGTGCAAAATAGATTTCTATTAGGTAAAGGGTCAATTTATTATGGATTATCAAACTAATGGACTTAAATGGTAAATGCACCAAATGAACTTAGAGTGGATGGTTTTGGGTGATTAAATGCATGAAATTTGATTTTTAAAGGAAAAATTGTAAATTTGTAATTAAATGGAAATTAAAACAAACTAAAAGACAAAATGTTATCATCTCCTCTAATTTGCTATTTTGCAAACCCGAATAACGAGAGGAAGAAGCTTAGGTCATGGAGTTTTACATGCATGATCAACAAGCGAACCATAGCAGGATCTAAGCAGGGAAAAGCTAATGTGTCAGATTAGTCGGCTGCTTCATTTGTACAACTATATTTGTCGAGGTAAGTTTGTAGTATATAATATATATGTTTGTTTCCTTATGATTATGTATATCAATTGTTAGTTAAATTATAATTAATGTGAAAATTTCATTGTTTGCTTGTAAATTATTAAATGTTGGAATTAAGTACAAATGGAAAATGAATATTTGGTGTAGGCAAATCTTGTGGTTTCACAATTTTGAAATGGATGATATATGATTTATATTATGTGTACGGATAATTAATTAAGTAAAAATCACTAAATTGAAAAAGGTGCAAAAATAGATTTCTATTAGGTAAAGGGTCAATTTATAATGGATTATCAAACTAATGGACTTAAATGGTAAATGCACCAAATGAACTTAGAGTGGATGGTTTTGGGTGATTAAATGCATGAAATTTGATTTTAAAGGGAAAAATTGTAAATTTGTAATTAAATGGAAATTAAAACAAACTAAAAGACAAAAATGTTATCATCTCCTCTAATTTGCTATTTTGCAAACCCTGATATAAGAGGAAGAAGCTTAGGTCATGGAGTTTTACATGCATGATCAAAAACAAACAAGCAGGATCTAAGCAGGAAAAGCTAATGTGTCGAGTTGTTAGGTACGCTTCATTTTACAACTATATTTGTCGAGATAAGTTTGTAGTATATAATATATATGTTTGTTTCCTTATGATTATGTATATCAATTGTTAGTTAAATTATAATTAATGAAAATTTCATTGTTTGCTTGTAAAATTATTAAATGTTGGAATTAAGTACAAATGGAAAATGAATATTTGGTGGTATGGCAAATCTTGTGGTTTCACAATTTGGAAATGAATGTGATGATTTATATTATGTGTACAAATAATTAATTAAGTAAAATCACTAAATAGAAAAAGGTGCAAAAATAGATTTCTATTAGGTAAAGGGTCAATTTATTATGGATTATCAAACTAATGGACTTAAATGGTAAATGCACAAATGAACTTAGGGTGGATGGTTTTGGGTGATTAAATGCATGAAATTTGATTTTTAAGGAAAAATTGTAAATTTGTAATTAAATGGAAATTAAAACAAACTAAAAGACAAAATGTTATCATCTCCTCTAATTTGCTATTTTGCAAACCAGAATAAGAGAGAGGAAGAAGCTTAGGTCATGGAGTTTTCATGCATGATCAACAAACGAACCAAGGGATCTAAGCAGAGGAAAAGCTAATTATGTCGGATTAGTCATTTGCTTCATTTTACAACTATATTTGTCAGAAGTAAGTTTGTAGTATATAATATATATATTTGTTTCCTTATGATTATGTATATCAATTGTTAGTTAAATTATAATTAATGTGAAAATTTCATTGTTTGCTTGTAAATTATTAAATGTTGGAATTAAGTACAAATGGAAAATGAATATTTGGTGGCTAGCAAATCTTGTGGTTTCACAATTTTGAAATGAGATATAGCGATTTATATTATGTACAAATAATTAATTAAGTAAAAAAATCACTAAATAGAAAAAGGTGCAAAATAGATTTCTATTAGGTAAAGGGTCAATTTATTATGGATTATCAAACTAATGGACTTAAATGGTAAATGCACCAAATGAACTTAGAGTGGATGGTTTTGGGTGATTAAATGCATGAAATTTGATTTTTAAAGGAAAAATTGTAAATTTGTAATTAAATGGAAATTAAAACAAACTAAAAGACAAAAATGTTATCATCTCCTCTAATTTGCTATTTTACAAACCGAATATGAGAGGAAGAAGCTTAGGTCATGGAGTTTTCATGCATGATCAACAAGCGAACCATGCGGATCTAAGCAGAGAAAAGCTAATGTGTCAGATTAATTGGTTAGCTTCATTTTACAACTATATTTGTCGAAAGTAAGTTTGTAGTATATAATATATATTTTGTTTCCTTATGATTATATATATCAATTGTTAGTTAAATCATAATTAATGTGAAAATTTCATTGTTTGCTTGTAAATTATTAAATGTTGGAATTAAGTACAAATGGAAAATGAATATTTGGTAAAATGGCAAATCTTGGTTTCACAATTTTGAAATGGATATATGATTTATATTATGTGAGATAATAATTAATTAAGTAAAATCACTAAATTGAAAAGATGCAAAAAAAGATTTCTATTAGGTAAAGAGTCAATTTATTATGGATTATCAAACTAATGGACTTAAATGGTAAATGCACCAAATGAACTTAGAGTGGATGGTTTTGGGTGATTAAATGCATGAAATTTGATTTTAAAGGAAAAATTGTAAATTATGTAATAAATAAATTAAAACAAACTAAAAGACAAAAAATGTTGTCATCTCCTCTAATTTGCTATTTTGCAAACGAATATGAGAGAGGAAGAAGCTTAGGTCATGGAGTTTTACATGCATGATCAACAAGCGAACAAGCGGATCTAAGCAGGAAAAGCTAATGTAGCCGGATTAATTGGTGCTTCATTTTACAACTATATTTGTTAAGGTAAGTTTGTAGTATATAATATATATTTTTGTTTCCTTATGATTATGTATATCAATTGTTAGTTAAATTATAATTAATGTGAAATTTCATTGTTTGCTTATAAATTATTAAATGTTGGAATTAAGTACAAATGGAAAATGAATATTTGGTATTGCAAATCTTGTGGTTTCACAATTTTGAAATGAATGTATGATTTATATTATGTGTACAAATAATTAATTAAGTAAAAATCACTAAATTGAAAAAGGTGCAAAAATAGATTTCTATTAGGTAAAGGGTCAATTTATTATGGATTATCAAACTAATGGACTTAAATGGTAAATGCACAAATGAACTTAAGTGGATGGTTTTGGGTGATTAAATGCATGAAATTTGATTTTTAAAGGAAAAATTGTAAATTTGTAATTAAATGGAAATTAAAACAAACTAAAGACAAAAATGTTATCATCTCCTCTAATTTGCTATTTTGCAAACGAATGAGAGAGGAAGAAGCTTAGGTCATGGAGTTTTTACATGCATGATCAACAAACGAACCAAGGGATCTAAGCAAGGAAAAGCTAATGTATCGATTAATGGTTTGCTTCATTTTACAACTATATTTATGAAGAGTAAGTTTGTAGTATATAATATATATATTTGTTTCCTTATGATTATGTATATCAATTGTTAGTTAAATTATAATTAATGTGAAAATTTCATTGTTTGTTGTAAATTATTAAATGTTGGAATTAAGTACAAATGGAAAATGAATATTTGGTCATAGCAAATCTTGTGGTTTCACAATTTTGAAATGATATATGATTTATATTATGTGTACAAATAATTAATTAAGTAAAAATCACTAAATAGAAAAAGGTGCAAAATAGATTTCTATTAGGTAAAGGGGTCAATTTATTATGGATTATCAAACTAATGAGACTTAAATGGTAAATGCACCAAATGAACTTAGAGTGGATGGTTTTGGGTGATTAAATGCATGAAATTTGATTTTTAAGGAAAAATTGTAAATTTGTAATTAAATGGAAATTAAAACAAACTAAAAGACAAAAATGTTATCATCTCCTCTAATTTTATTTTGCAAACCGAATATGAAGAAGAAGCTTAGGTCATGGAGTTTTCATGCATGATCAACAAAGCGAACCAAGCGGATCTAAGCCGAGGAAAAGCTAATGTGTGATTAATTAATAGCTTCATTTTACAACTATATTTGTGAGTAAGTTTGTAGTATATAATATATATGTTTGTTTCCTTATGATTATGTATATCAATTTATTAGTTAAAATCATAATTAATGTGAAAATTTCATTGTTTGCTTATAAATTATTAAATGTTGGAATTAAGTACAAATGGAAAATGAATATTTGGTGGCCTAGCAAATCTTGTGGTTTCACAATTTTGAAATGGATATGTGATTTATATTATGTGTACGGATAATTAATTAAGTAAAAATCACTAAATTGAAAAAGATGCAAAAATAGATTTCTAACATAGGTAAAGGGTCAATTTATTATGGATTATCAAACTAATGGACTTAAATGGTAAATGCACAAAATGAACTTAAGTGGATGGTTTGGGTGATTAAATGCATAAAATTTGATTTTTCAAGGGAAAAATTGTAAATTTGTAATTAAATGGAAATTAAAACAAACTAAAAAGACAAAATGTTATCATCTCCTCTAATTTGCTATTTTGCAAACCGAATAATGAGAGGAAGAAGCTTAGGTCATGGAGTTTTACATGCATGATCAACAAGCGAACCAAGCAGGATCTAAGCAGGAAAAGCTAATGTATGTGATTAATTCCGAATTTGCTTCATTTTACAACTATATTTATGAGTAAGTTTGTAGTATATAATATATATTTTTGTTTCCTTATGATTATGTATATCAATTCTATTTAGTTAAATTATAATTAATGTGAAAATTTCATTGTTTGCTTATAAATTATTAAATGTTGGAATTAAGTACAAATGGAAAATGAATATTTGGTGGTAGCAAATCTTGTGGTTTCACAATTTTGAAATGGATATAACAAATTTATATTATGTGTACAAGATAATTAATTAAGTAAAATCACTAAATTGAAAAGGTGCAAAATAGATTTCTATTAGGTAAAGGGGTCAATTTATTATGGATTATCAAACTAATGGACTTAAATGGTAAATGCAAATGAACTTAGAGTGGATGGTTTTGGTGATTAAATGCATGAAATTTGATTTTTTAAGGAAAAAATTGTAAATTTGTAATTAAATGGAAATTAAAACAAACTAAAGACAAAAATGTTATCATCTCCTCTAATTTGCTATTTTACAAACCGGAATATGAGAGAGGAAGAAGCTTAGATCATGGAGTTTTACATGCATGATCAACAAGCGAACCAAAGGATCTAAGCAGGAAAAGCTAATGTTCAGATCGGTTGTCATTGGCTTCATTTTTACAACTATATTTGTCGAGGTAAGTTTGTAGTATATAATATATATGTTTGTTTCCTTATGATTATATATATCAATTGTTAGATTAAATCATAATTAATGTAGAAATTTCATTTGTTTGCTTATAAATTATTAAATGTTGGAATTAAGTACAAATGGAAAATGAATATTTGGTGCAGTAGCAAATCTTGTGGTTTCACAATTTTGAAATGAATATGATTTATATTATGTACAAATAATTAATTAAGTAAAAATCACTAAATTGAAAAAGGTGCAAAAATAGATTTCTATTAGGTAAAGGGGTCAATTTATTATGGATTATCAAACTAATGGACTTAAATGGTAAATGCCAAATGAACTTAGAGTGGATGGTTTGGGTGATTAAATGCATGAAATTTGATTTTTAAGGAAAAATTGTAAATTTGTAATTAAATGGAAATTAAAACAAACTAAAGACAAAAATGTTATCATCTCCTCTAATTTGCTATTTTGCAAACCGAATAACGAAGGAAGAAGCTTAGGTCATGGAGTTTTTCATGCATGATCAACAAGCGAACCAACTAGGATCTAAGCGAAAAGCTAATATATCGGATTAATTAGTGCTTCATTTTTAACAACTATATTTATCGAGGTAAGTTTGTAGTATATAATATATATGTTTGTTTCCTTATGATTATGTATATCAATTTATTGTTAAATTATAATTAATGTGAAAATTTCATTGTTTGCTTGTAAATTATTAAATGTTGGAATTAAGTACAAATGGAAAATGAATATTTGGTAGTGGCAAATCTTGTGGTTTCACAATTTTGAAATGAATATATGATTTATATTATGTGTACAAATAATTAATTAAGTAAAATCATAATAAATGGAAAAAGAATATTTGCAAAATAGATTTCTATTAGTTAAAGGTTCAATTTATTATGGATTATCAAACTAATGGACTTAAATGGTAAATGCAAAATGAACTTTGAAATGGATGGTTTTGGGTGATTAAATGCATGAAATTTGATTTTTAAGGAAAAATTGTAAATTTGTAATTAAATGGAAATTAAAACAAACTAAAGACAAAATATTATCATCTCCTCTAATTTGCTATTTTGCAAACGAAGAATAAGAGAGGAAGAAGCTTAGGTCATGGAGTTTTACATGCATGATCAACAAGCAGAACCAAGCAGGATCTAAGCAAGGAAAAGCTAATGTATCGATTTGGTAATTCTTCATTTTACAACTATATTTGTCGAGGTAAGTTTGTAGTATATAATATATATGTTTGTTTCCTTATGATTATATATATCAATTGTTAGTTAAATTATAATTAATGTGAAATTTCATTGTTTGCTTATAAATTATTAAATGTTGGAATTAAGTACAAATGGAAAATGAATATTTGGTTAGTAGCAAATCTTGTGGTTTCACAATTTTGAAATGAATATAATTTATATTATGTGTACAAATAATTAATTAAGTAAAATCACTAAATTGAAAAAGGTGCAAAAATAGATTTCTATTAGTAAAGGGTCAATTTATTATGGATTATCAAACTAATGGACTTAAATGGTAAATACACCAAATGAACTTAGAGTGGATGGTTTTGGGTGATTAAATGCATGAAATTTGATTTTTAAGGGAAAAATTGTAAATTTGTAATTAAATGGAAATTAAAACAAACTAAAGACAAAAAATGTTATCATCTCCTCTAATTTGCTATTTTGCAAACCGAATATGAGAGAGGAAGAAGCTTAGAGTCATGGGATTTTCGCATGATCAACAAGCGAACCAAACGGGATCTAAGGGAAGAAAAGCTAATGTAATTAGGTTTTGTTGCTTCATTTTACAACTATATTTGTGGAGGTAAGTTTGTAGTATATAATATATATGTTTGTTTCCTTATGATTATGTATATCAATTATTACTTAAATTATAATTAATGTGAAATTTCATTGTTTGCTTGTAAATTATTAAATGTTGGAATTAAGTACAAATGGAAAATGAATATTTGGTAAGTGGCAAATCTTGTGGTTTCACAATTTTGAAATAGATATATGATTTATATTATGTATTAAAATAATTAATTAAGTAAAAATCACTAAATAGAAAAAGAGTGCAAAAATAGATTTCTATTAGGTAAAAGGTCAATTTATTGTATGGATTATCAGGATAATGGACTTAAATAGGTAAATACCAAATGAACTTAGGGTATGGATGGTTTTGGGTGATTAAATGCATGAAATTTGATTTTTAAGGAAAAATTATAAATTTGTAATTAAATGGAGTTAAAACAAACTAAAAGACAAAATGTTATCATCTCCTCTAATTTGCTATTTTGCAAACCGAATATGAGAGAGAAAAGCTTAGGTCATGGGTTTTTACAAGCATGATCAACAAGCAGAATAAGCAGATCTAAGCGAGGAAAAGCTAATGTGTATCAGTTGTCGGTGCTTCATTTTACAACTATATTTGTAAGAGAGTAAGTTTGTAGTATATAATATATATGTTTGTTTCCTTATGATTATGTATATCAATTGTTAGTTAAATTATAATTAATGTGAAATTTCATTGTTTGCTTATAAATTATTAAATGTTGGAATTAAGTACAAATGGAAAATGAATATTTGGTCGTGCAAAATCTTGTGGTTTCACAATTTTGAAATGAATATAGAATTTATATTATGTGTACAAATAATTAATTAAGTAAAAATCACTAAATAGAAAAAGGTGCAAAAATAGATTTCTATTAGGTAAAGGGTCAATTTATTATGGATTATCAAACTAATGGACTTAAATGGTAAATGCACCAAATGAACTTAGAGTGGATGGTTTTGGGTGATTAAATGCATGAAATTTGATTTTTAAGGAAAAATTGTAAATTTGTAAATAAATGGAAATTAAAACAAACTTAAAGACAAAAATCATTATCATCTCCTCTAATTTGCTATTTTGCATAACATGAGAAGAGGAAGAAGCTTCCGGTCATGGAGTTTTTCATGCATGATCAACAAGCGAACCAGCCGGATCTAAGCAAGGAAAAGCTAATGTATGAGATTGGTCGGTTTGCTTCATTTTACAACTATATTTGTCGAGGTAAGTTTGTAGTATATAATATATATGTTTGTTTCCTTATGATTATGTATATCAATTGTTATTTAAATTATAATTAATGTGAAAATTTCATTGTTTGCTTATAAAATTATTAAATGTTGGAATTAAGTACAAATGGAAAATGAATATTTGGTGGTTGGCAAATCTTGTGGTTTCACAATTTTGAAATGAATGTATGATTTATATTATAATACAAATAATTAATTAAGTAAAAATCACTAAATAGAAAAGGTGCAAAAATAGATTTCCTATTAGGTAAAGGGTCAATTTATTATGGATTATCAAACTAATGGACTTAAATGGTAAATGCACCAAATGAACTTAGAGTGGATGGTTTTGGGTGATTAAATGCATGAAATTTGATTTTTTAAGGGAAAAATTGTAAATTTGTAATTAAATGGAAATTAAAACAAACTAAAAGACAAAAATGTTATCATCTCCTCTAATTTGCTATTTTGCAAAAGAATAAGAGAGGAAGAAGCTTAGGTCATGGGAGTTTTTACATGCATGATCAACAAGCGAACCAACCGGATCTAAGCAGGAAAAGCTAATGTAGTCGGAGTTAATTAATTTGCTTCATTTTACAACTATATTTGTGTGAGAGTAAGTTTGTAGTATATAATATATATGTTTGTTCACCTTATGGATTATGTATATCAATTGTTAGTTAAATTATAATTAATGTGAAAATTTCATTGTTTGCTTGTAAATTATTAAATGTTGGAATTAAGTACAAATGGAAAATGAATATTTGGTTAGTGGCAAATCTTGTGGTTTCACAATTTTGAAATAGATATATGATTTATATTATAATTAATTAAGTAAAAATCACTAAATTAGAAAAGGTGCAAAATAGATTTCTATTAGGTAAAGGAACAATTTATTATGGATTATCAAACTAATGGACTTAAATGGTAAATGCACCAAATGAACTTTAGTGGATGGTTTTGGGTGATTAAATGCATGAAATTTGATTTTTAAGGAAAAATTGTAAATTTGTAATTAAATGGAAATTAAAACAAACTAAAAGACAAAAATGTTATCATCTCCTCTAATTTGCTATTTTGCAAACCGAATAACGAGAGGAAGAAGCTTAGGTCATGGAGTTTTACATGCATGATCAACAAAGCAGAACTTGCGGATCTAAGCAAAGGAAAAGCTAATGTAAAAGGATTAGTGTTACGCTTCATTTTACAACTATTTGTCGAGAGAGAGTAAGTTTATGTATATAAATATTTACTTTTCATTATGATTATGTATATCAATTGTTAGTAAATTATAATTAATGTGAAAATTTCATTGTTTGCTTGTAAATTATTAAATGTTGGAATTAAGTACAAATGGAAAATGAATATTTGAGTCAGTAGCAAATCTTGTGGTTTCACAATTTTGAAATGAATATATGAGTTTATTATGTGTACATAATTAATTAAGTAAAATCACTAAATAGAAAAAGATGCAAAAATAGATTTCTATTAGGTAAAGGAGTCAATTTATTGGATTATCAAACTAATGGACTTAAATGGTAAATGCACAAATGAACTTAGAGTGGATGGTTTTGGATGATAAATGCATGAAATTTGATTTTAAGGGAAAAATTGTAAATTTGTAATTAAATGGAAATTAAAACAAACTAAAAAGAAAAAATCATCATCTATCTAATTTTATTAAATATGAGAGGAAGCTTAGGTCATGGAGTTTTACATGCGATCAAGAAAGCGAACTAACGGTTCTAATAGGAGGAAAAGCTAATGTGTCGAGGTTAATTAAATTACTTCATTTTACAACCATATTTTTGTCGAAGTAAGTTTGTAGTATATAATATATATTTTGTTTCCTATGATTATGTATATCAATTGTTACTTAAATTATAATTAAAAGTGAAAATTTCAATTGTTTGCTTACAAATTATTAAAATGTTGGAATTAAGTACAAATGGAAAATGAATATTTGGTCGTGGCAAATCTTGTGGTTTCACAATTTTGAAATGAATGTACAGATTTATATTATGTGTACAAATAATTAATTAAGTAAAATCACTAAATTGGAAAAGGTGCAAAAATAGATTTCTATTAGGTAAAGGGGTCAATTTATTATGGATTATCAAACTAATGGACTTAAATGGTAAACAACAAATGAACTTAGAGTGATGGTTTTGGGTGATTAAATGCATGAAATTTGATTTTTAAGGGAAAATTGTAAATTTGTAATTAAATGGAAATTAAAACAAACTAAAAGACAAAAATGTTATCATCTCCCAATTTGCTATTTCAAAACCTAATAAGGAG
>NW_026291183.1:0-82828 GCF_025698545.1 Gossypium raimondii | reverse complement strand
GGTTTAACGAGAAAATCGAGACCCAGTAAGTTAGGGTACAATTTCTCAAATTTCCAAAATGCAAAATATTGCCTTATTTTAAAAAATTCTTGAATAGTTGCGAGTACAACACTTAAAACATACATTTATTTTGAATAGTCCACGATGCAATGACATGAAATGAGATATGGTAGCACACACGAGACAATAATAGACGAATACAATATCATGCAAGTGGACGCCAACGATATGAAAACAAATAAACGATTTAACTTACACAAAGGCGATAATCATACAGCATTCATCATTCAAATTCAAACATCGATAAATAAAGACCAATAAATTAAATAATAATTTAAAAGGTATAAAGCAAATTAAAATTAAATAAAACGTAAAAAAAAATTTTAAAATAATAATGATGAAATTAAAATAGATAATGCAAACAAAGAAATTTAAGGTAAATAATATACAAAAATGATATATATATATATAAGATAAAATAAATAATGTATATATATAAAAGTATAAGATAAGTAATGTGAAGGAAAAATCTTTGTAACGAAAAAAAACATTTTGATAAATAACTTGCGTTTAAAAGATATATAAAACAATTTTAAATAATAAAATAATTTTAACTAAATAATACATAAAATGAACATCAAAATAAAGATAAAATGACAATTTAAAAGGAAATTGTAGAAAGCAGTTTATAATATTTGACATATAATACATTTTATCATAAAAGATAAATAATAATAATAAATAATTTATAAAAGCAAGTCAGTATCTTATATGTATAAAAAATTGAAATGTAATATAGGAAAAGAAACTTAGGATAATATATATAAACCAAAATTGTTTAATATAAATAATACATAAAAATCTTAAATTAAATAATGATTGAACTGTTTAAATGAAACAATATATATATAAAAATCTAAACTATTTAAAAAGTAAAACGCAATCAAGATAAACATGAAAACTAAAAACAAAAGCAAATTTTAAATTAAAAAATGAAGTCAAAAGGTCAGGGACTAAAATAAGACATGCGCAAGGGCGTGAGGATGAAGAAAGAAATATTCCCATTTCAAATGCGCCTTTGTTTTTGCAGGACAGATTGGAACAAGCGCCAAAATTCTGTGGCTGAAATTTAGTAAATAGAAAAGTGCATCGAATGTGCCCCAGAATTGGAAGGACTAATTGCGCAAAATACCCATTAGGGTAATAATTACCATAAAAGCAAAAATTTTACTCCTGCCGTTTCATTCTTTTGCAAAGAACACACAGAAAAAATAAAAATAAAACAAAAGGGAGACTCCTTTTCTCTGTTAGGGTTCCAAGGTTAGGAACCCCGCCGCCGTCACGCCTCCTCACTGCCCGGTGGCCGAAGCCATGCGAGGGCGCCTACTATCGGCGCATTGAAGCGCATTCAGAGGTCGAAGCTATGGAACGGGGAAACAAAGGGAAAGAGAAAAGCTTTGGCCCCTCCTTGAACCCAAGTCTGGCGACAGTGGAGGACCATCGACGGCGGGCCTAAGGGCCGATTCAGGTAGCTTCTTTTCCTTTCTTCTTTGCTATTGATTATTTTTAAGATCGGTTTGCAGAAATAAAATAAATAAATAAATATGCAAAAGATAAAGAAAAATGAAGAGAAAGCAATTCAAATCAACCTTTTTAAATCTTGTTTTCTGTTTTTTGATTCCAATATCTGTGTGTTCGTAAAAAAATACAAAGAGGTGCAGTGGTTCTTTTATAACCGAATTACAAGTCTCTCTATTTCTAATTTTTGTCTTTTGCCATTTATCATTCTTTGTTGCTCGTTCGTTCATTTTTGCAGATGTCGTGGCGTGATGGTGGCTTGCAGCGGTCACGAAGGGCATCTGGGCGACCACGTGTGGTGCTTGGGGCCAGGCAGAGGCGCATGCGGCGCCCTAGGGCTCCCCTCTTTGCTGAAAAAACTTTTGTTTGTGGGCTAGGGTTTTTTATTTTCTTTTGGGCCAGTTGGGTTTATTTAATTTTGGGTCTGGTTTTTGGGTTTGTAAATGGACTTTTTATTTATATTTTGTTATTTGGGCCCCGAGCTGAAATTGGTCCTTACAGCTGCCCCTCTTTGCTCGTTGTCATGTAACGAGAACATAGCAAAGACTTCAAAAAGGACCAATTTTGCCCAGTCTTACCGAGTCTTGACTTTTTTTGTGCTTTTCTTCTCCAAGTAGCCTCATTCCAGCCCACTGCGTCTTATGACTTCGATCCTCCACTGCACTTCTGAGAGATACGGCTTGTAGCTTCAATCCACTCTGCTGCAACTCCATGGGGATGAAATTTGTGGTTTTCGTCCGCTCCACTGCAACTTCAGGGAGATAGGATTGATTTTTTTCTGTCTGCTCCATTACTGCTTAGGGAGATAAGACTTGATGCGATCTGCTCCACTACTGCTTAGGGAGATAAGATCTGTAGTTCTGTCTGCTCCACTACTGCTTAGGGAGATAAGACTTGATGCGATCTGCTCCACTACTGCTTAGGAAGATAAGATCTGTGGTTATGTCTGCTCCACTACTGCTTAGGGAGATAAGACTTGATGCGATCTGCTCCACTACTGCTTAAGGAGATAAGATCTGTAGTTCTGTCTGCTCCACTACTACTTAGGGAGATAAGACTTGATGCGATCTGCTCCACTAGTGCTTAGGGAGATAAGATCTGTAGTTCTGTCTACTCCACTACTGCTTAGGGAGATAAGACTTGATGCGATCTGCTCCACTACTGCTTAGGGAGATAAGACTTGATGCGATCTGCTCCACTACTGCTTAGGAGATAAGATCATGGTTCATCTGCTCCACTCTACTTTAGGAGATAAGACTTGATGCGATCTGCTCCACTCTGCTTAGGGAGATAAGATCGTGGTTCTGCCTGCTCCCTCTTGCTTAGGAGATAAGACTTGATGCGATCTGCTCCACTACTACTTAGGAGATAAGATCATGAGTTCATGCTGCTCCACTCATCGCTTAGGGAGATAAGATCATGGTTCATGCTCCCACTCTTGCTTAGGAAGATAAGACTTGATGCGATCTGCTCCACTACTGCTTAGGGAGATAGAACTACTGGCTTCAATGTACTCCAGTGTAATCTCTGGGAGGTAAAATCCGCCATCTTCGATCTTTTAAATTGCAATGTCAGGGAAGTAAGATTCACCGTCGTAGCTTCAATCTGCTCCATTGCACTGCCAAGGAAGTTAACTTCATTGATCTGTTCTCTGGGGAACATGACATGCAAAATCCATTTCATGGACCTATTTATGCCTAGTGTCTAGGATGTCATGATTAAAATGAATCAAATCTTCCTAACTAGATGTGTATGTATGATACTTGTAGAATGTCATGAGAATGATTTAATACTTTGGTTGTCATTACTCATTGTTAAACAAGGTTCTATCACTGATGCCTTCTTGCTCAGCCGGTATCTATGACAGAAAAACTAAAGAAATAGTCGCAATTTAGACTATTCTTTCTCCAATGCTTCTAACCCTCAGGTTTGGTCAGTTCTAAACAATAGTCCTGTTTCAGGTCCTCGTATTATTTAGAAGCTTTCAGAATAATATGCAGAACTCCTTTTGCTTGAATATTATCAGTTCAGTAATCATTATTTCAATGAAAAATGCTTGAAAAAGATTATCAAAATGGACAAGATGAAATTTTGTTGAGAGCAAAGCTCGAAATGAATAAATCAATCAAGATAGCGAATTTCACTAGAATAAGAAGAATAAATTAATCAAGATGGTGTATTTTGTCAAAAATACAAAAATGAATAAAATAGAAATAGGTGCCCCAGATATCGTAGCATGAGCTTCTCTGCTCCAAACTTCTTGAGGACCCTTTTGAACTTGATATGTGTCTAGAAGTCCTAGAAGACTTTGTTGATGCCCCAAGATGTATCATTTCTCCTTCTTATTAACTCAGAGATGATACGACTACCATATCTTTGATCAAAAATTTGAACTGCCCATTCTTGGGTTTTCAATTCAAAACCCCTTTGGTCTCAAGACGCCCTTTGCGGGTTTTCGCCTTGGCCTCTCCCTTTTTTTTTTTAGGCAAAGTACCTCTTTACTAAATCTGAATTCACAGGATTGGGCAAGCTTTTGCCATCCATCTCAGTTAAAATTAATGCCCCTCCCGAAAAGGCTTTCTTTACTACATAAGGTCCCTCCCAGTTTGGCATCCACTTTCCTCTAAAGTCCTTTTGTATGGAAAGGATCTTCTTCAGTACCAAGTCCCTTCAAGGAAGTCCTTGGGATGAACTTTCTTATTGTAAGTTCGTATCATTCGCTTTTGGTACATTTGACCATGATGGATAGCTTTCAGCCTCTTTTCTTCAATTAAGTTCAGCTGATCATATCGGGATTGGACCCATTCTGCTTCGTCTAACTTTAATTCTGATAAGACTCGAAGAGAGGGAATTTCAACCTCAATTGGTAGCACCACCTCCATTCCATAAACCAAAGAGAATGGCGTTGCCCCGATGGAAGTCCTGATAGACGTTCGATAAGCATAGAGAGCGAATGGTAACTTCTCGTGCCAATCTTTATAGGTCTCAGTCATTTTCCCCACAATCTTCTTGATATTCTTATTGGCCGCCTCCACCGCGCCATTCATTTTTGGACGATATGGTGATGAGTTGTGGTGCTTGATCTTGAATTGACCACAGACCTCTGTTATCATGCTATTGTTCAAGTTTAATGCATTGTCAGATATAATCCTTTCGGGCATTCCATACCGACATAAATTATGGGCCAGTTGGGTTTATTTAATTTTGGGTCTGGTTTTTGGGTTTGTAAATGGACTTTTTATTTTTATTTTGTTATTTGGGCCCCGGGCTGAAATTGGTCCTTACAACGTAAATTGTGTATTATGTAAGTTATGTAAGTTATGTATTATGAAAGTTATGTAAGTTGTGTATTATGTAAGTTATGTAAGTTGTGTATTATAGGGTTATGTAAGTTATGTAAGTTGTGTATAATGTAAATTATGTAAGTTAAGCATTATGAAAGTTGTGTATAATGTAATTAAGTTATATTTTTCAAATATAAACCAATATGGTATTTTCTAAAAAAATACTGAATTTTATTTAAATAATTTACATTGTTATTTTATATGATAAAATATTAATTTCGAAAGTGTCAAAAATTAACTTTAGTTTTTATCCAAATAAATATTTAACTTGAATTTGTATCAAAGTAATTTGTTTATGAAAGGATACGGTTTTATTTTTATGCCATTTATTTTATTTAAGAAAATAGCGTAGTCTAAAATTTTTCATAATTTTTCAACCAAATTAGAGGAAGGTTGGTAAAAAAGTTTTCATACTTTATTCAACCAGATTAAGAAAAGAGCATAGTCCAAAAAGATGGATGGTCAAAATCAAAATCCCTAACAATTGGGTTTCATTTATTTTAAAATTTCGAGAATATAAATTAAGTAAAACATGCAACCATACCAAATGATTGACTTTGGCCGGCGTTTATCATCGTTGCACAAATATTATTTTGAATTTTAATATACTTCTCTTAAAAAATTAAATTCTTCCATAGAAATTTTACTTTTTTAATAGCTTCACGTGCTATGATTTTCCGGTATCGTATGGATTAAAATATATAACAAAATAATAGTTAAGTATTATAAAATAAAATAAA
Source organism: Gossypium raimondii (assembly GCF_025698545.1). NCBI lineage: Eukaryota > Viridiplantae > Streptophyta > Magnoliopsida > Malvales > Malvaceae > Gossypium > Gossypium raimondii. The sequence goes on along the minus strand of NW_026291183.1, from coordinate 77,166 downwards.
ATAAAATACATATTAAAATAAAAGAAGTGTTATTATTTGTGTAAAAGAATAAAAAATTATAAAAGATAACATGCTGTTCATTGATAATAAATTAAGCTACACAAGCAAAAATGGCTAGAGGAACAAAACATGGTACAGAAAACAGAAAATAGAGAAACAAAAAATTCTGTGTTCATATTCCTTTCTAAGCTGCAAGATCTGTTACCAAGTAAAAGAAATGAATTTCAAGAAAGAAAACCAAACAAATACATAAAATTTGTGATTTAAGCAAAGTCCCCACTACTTTCATCAAACAATAAATCTCTAAACCTATGGAAAGAAACATAAAGCAGACAGTCAGCAGCAAAATACAATGATATTTACAAGACTTTAAGCAAAATAAAGAAACATAAAGAGACAGTAAGCCCTAAATTCCTCCAAGACTGTCAACATAATCTATGCTAAACTCCAACTCATTTCCAACCTATCGTCGCCAACAACAACACATTTATTCCAAACAATTGAAAGCATTACCTATATAAAATAAATGAAAGCATTACAGAATACGTCCCATAAACCCAGAAGACGACGATGGAGACAAATGAACACAAAATAAACCGAGAAATGAAAGCATTACCTTGACGACGATGAAGATAAATGAAAGGAACGAAAACCCTATACACAGAGAAGACGATTTCACTTAATTTCAGGCTCATCAACAAATTACAAACAAAAAAATTTACAAAAACAAGGAAACCCAAAGTTTAAATACACGGGCAAAGAAAAAAATCGAACCTTCTTCGTCTTCACTGTCTGGGTTATGTAAGTATGAAAGAAACCGAAACACTGAAGCTTTTCCTTGTAAGGAATAAACCAATTGAAGAATGATGGGAAAGAAATCGACAAACTGCTCTCTCTGCCTCTGACTGGTTGGGGATTTCGATAGATAGGGGATTTGTGGATTTGGTGCTGGGAGCGGGGAAGAGATCGCGCTAGAACTCTTTAAAGCAATTCAGCAATCATGGTGCTCGGTAATCGTTTTTTCACGAACTTATGCCTTTTCAAGTTGGTGCTTGGAGGAGCTTGCTGAGATTATTAAACAACATAACAACGACGGCCATAAAGTGTTTCCAATTTTTTACGATGTTGATCCATCTGATTTAAGAAAACAAAAAGGGAAAGTGGAAGAAGCCTTTGCCAGACATGAAGAGAGATACAAAGAAGAAAGTGAGAAGATCCAAAGGTGGCGAAATGCTTTGATTCAAGTGGCTGCAATCAAGGGATGGCATTTAAATAACAGGTAATTCTTTCTTTTCTTCTCTATTTTCTAGTTTTTTGGATATATATATATATATATATGTATGTATGTATAACATTTTTTTTTCTAATCCAGTGTGTTTAATTGAAAAGTGTCATATTTCAATAAAAGAGCAAATTTTATCTTCTGGCTCCGCAACAGATCTTGCTTTCTTATTCTTGGTTCTTGTTTGCTTCCAAACTATATTATGTTTCATGATTCATTGAAAAAGAAAGTGCATTCGAAACATATCACTGAAAACATTAAAATTTCTTCTTTTTAGGCATGAATCTGAATTTATTGGAGACATTGTTAAGAAGATATCAGCAAAACTATGTCGGACATATCCAGTTACTCAGAGCGACTTGGTTGGTATTAGTGAACGCTTGGAGGATTTGTATTTGAAAATAAACATTGGGGAAGATGATGTCCGCGTTATAGGAATTTGCGGAATGGGTGGCATCGGTAAAACGACACTCGCAAGAGTTGCTTACACTCAAATGTCACCTCATTTTGAAGGTAAAAGCTTTATTGCTGATATTCGAGAAGTTTCAGACAAATGCGGACTAGTTTCTTTACAGAAACAACTTCTTTCACAGATCTTTCATGGTGAATGCTTCAACTTTTTCAATGTTCATGAAGGAAATAAAATAATTAGCCATAGGTTGTCTCACAAAAAGGTTCTTGTTGTTCTTGATAATGTTGATAAAATACAACACCTAAAATGCTTGGTTGGAAGGCATGATTGGTTCGGATTAGGGAGTAGAATCATTGTAACAACAAGAGACGAACATTTGCTTCGATGTTGCCAAGTTAATGATGTGTATATGCCCACAACATTGAATCCCAAAGATGCGCTTCAACTTTTCAGTCTGAAAGCTTTTCATAGTGATACAGTGCAGAAAGATGATTTCATTGAGCTTTCTAAACATGTTGTAAATTATGCTGGTGGACTCCCTTTAGCTCTTGAAGTTTTTGGTTCCTTTTTGTGCGGTAGAGATGCGACTCAATGGAGAAGTGCGATTGAAAGACTTAAAAGAGATTCTAATAAAGAAATTCTCGATAAACTTCGAATCAGTTTTGATGGACTGGAAGAAAGGGAGAAGAATATATTTTTAGATATAGCATGCTTCTTTAACGGGGAGAAGAAAGATTTTTTAATGAAAGTATTGGATAGTTGTGAGTTTTTCCCGATATTGGAATTGATGTTCTCATTAAGAAATCTTTAATAAAAGTCGATGATGGCAACCAATATTTGTGGATGCATAGCTTGTTGCAAGAAATGGGAAGAACAATTGTTAAAGAAAAATGTGTTGATGAACCTGGAAAACGTTGCAGATTGTGGGAGGAAATGGACGTCCATCATGTCCTAACAAAAAACACAGTAAGTCATTCAACAAAAGTTACATACTATTTCTTTTCTATCGTACATTATTCACCATTTATTTTATTTTCTTATTGTCTGTTCTTGATCTTTTTTAGGCTACAGAAATGATTGAAGGTATAATCATCGATAATAAAAAGTAAGAAGACACATATAAACTTATATCTACGTGTACTGTAAATAATTATTATTTCAATCTTTCAATGTTTAATTATGAAATTTATATAGCAACATATTTACTTTTTCAAAAGAATCAAAAGAGAAATGTATATATTTTGAAATATTAATGGTGTATTTTTTGTGAAGATTAATGGTATATATTTAATGTACTAAAAGTATATATCAACGAATTAGATTATAACATGTCATCAATTTTTTAAATGCAAATGGTTTCATTTTTAATTATGTGTCATTGTTTGGTTCATTAACTTGTAAATTATGCATTGTTTTTGATCAAATATAAATCAACATATTAATTCAATTTTTTATGATTAGGTAATTTAACATCGGATGCGATTGTTAGATATAAGTATCTCTTTAATATGAGTATATTCAAAAAATTTAAAATTATTTTTTCACGTATTTGAAAGGTTTTAAAGGATCATATCTTAATACTCATATACTGAATATGCATTAGATATAAGTATTGGATAGGAGTACTTAAAAACAATATTGATGCAACAATTCTTTTTAGATACCGAATGTTTTTCTATATTTTGAAGCTCACTTTTGTTTTGCTCATGGATATTAGGAATCAAACAAGATGCTCAATTTGAGTGTGGATACCTTCTTGAAGATGAAAAACTGAGATTGCTCAAAGTGCTTTGACTTTCAAATTGTGATGATCTCAAATATCTTTCTAATGAACTACGATTTTAAATTGGACAGATACCCTTTAAGATACTTGCCTTTAAGTTTTCAACCGGGCAGCCTTGTCTCACTTCTTTTACCATATAATCACATTCAACAACTATGGAAGGAAATAGAGTAAGAATTAACTCATCTTATCCTTGTGTTTTAGCTCATTTTAATATAAATTATTAAAATTAAGGTAAAACAACAAAAAAAAACAAAAATGAGCATTATTACGTTTTCACATTTGTTTCTAATTTATTATGGTCTTGAGAATTGCACATTAAAATGATACAAATCAAATTTATCTCCAAATTATTTCATATATTTATATTAAAAAATTCCATTTATCCGCTTTCATGATAATTTAATTTTAAATCTAAATTTATTTACTTAAAATTATATTATTGCGCTAACATATATTAATATAATGGATTACGTGATGTGACAGGTTGTTACAAAGGAGGTTGTCATCATGGAGCACTTGAAGATCGTGTGTTGTAGGGTCCATTATGGTATTCATTTAGGCGGTATGGAGTTGTTATGCACAAATGAGTCCTATTGATTGCTCAAGAGAATGTTCACACTGAAAAACGAGTTGCTAGACCATGGTGAGCAAGTAGCTAAGTAGAAGGGGAAGTGTTTCCCATATAAGCAAGTGGTCTATAGTATGCTAGGAGGTAGATCGATTGAGGGCAATCCGGATGAGTGGGTAGATGTAGGACATTCTCTATTGTCTAGATGGAGTCTCCTAGATGTGCCATGTATCAGGCCCGGGTGATAGGTATAACAAAAGTTCATGTACAAATATTTGTCTTGCTTTTGTTAGTAGTCTTGTTTTTGCAAATATTTTTAGGGATATAGATTTATCTTCTTCCCTTTTAGTTTAGTAAATACTTAGTTTTCTTATTGATTTTGCCCTCATTTTGGACTCTCGGGATTGGTTTTCTTATCATGTTAGTTGCTTATAGTCACTTTAGATATGTCGTGTCTGGGAGTGAGTGTTTGTGGTATCTTTATTTTTCTCCGAATTGTATGGTCCCATTCATGAATGAATTAATTTTTCTTTCACTTTTCTTCATATGATAAAAAATCCTATACATTAAATTAATAAATTGTATTCATACATAAAATATTATGATAGTGAGTAAATATAAGTTATTTGAGTCTGCACCTAATGAACATTTTAAATGCTTCAAATAGAACTTAATCATATAAAAGGCAAAATGTGAGGGACCGAATTTAAAATAACGCATTGTCCTCTCTGGACAGGTGTCACCAAATACTCCTTTAATATATAGTTATATAGACAATTATATGATTATGTAAATGAAAGTAAAAGACAAACCGTCCAACACTTTACTTATTACTTAGAATTATTGTAGGCTCCATTTTGTCAACACCCACCTTCTTGGATTCTTCCTGGAAAGAACATGCATCACCCAAAACATGTACATATCTCAAATGTTGATAACATTGTTTTTATACCATTTAAAATTTTATTCACTTAATTCATTCTTTTTACATAACCGAAATGTGTATATTTTGATTGGTTTTATCTTTTTTATTAAAATTTTATTTGTAGGTTGAAGATGAAGCAAATTAAAACAAAATTGTGAGACAAGAATGGAGACGAAGCAAGTAATGATAAAATGAGAATCCTTTAATAAGGATCGATCATAATTTCAACTGAGTTAAAATTATTATTTTTTATTGGAGACCAACTTATGTGTTCAATTTAATCAGTTAAAACTGTTTTATATATTTGAAAGATTAAATATAAATCCTTAAAGGTACTTAAATAGATTTAATCTCTTCTAATAAAGTATCATTTAAATTTCATGGCTTGAAGTAGAAATAATATTATTCCAACTCCTCAGTTTATATTTTTTTATAAAATATTTATGTTTAGACATTTATTTTAATATTTATTCAAATATGAATATAAAGTATGCACTAATATTCCATTAGAAAATCTTTTGTGCGTAAGACACTTATTCATATTTTTTTCTTTTAAAAAATTCAATAGATTCATTTATCTCTCCTCGCTGGACCTCCAGCTGGTTTCGCCATTATAATCTGCAGACATTGAATCCACGGCATTACTGAGCTTAGTGGAAGAAAATGTTGGGAAAATGAAATACAGATGCGATCCTAAGCAACAAATACAGCTTTGCATGAGAACCTAATCCCATCACATTGCTTATATATATTGGCATATTGTATATGTATGTCATGTTTACATTACTTATATATTATAATATATTTTATATAGTTTGCAATTGTCATAGTTATTCAATATATTCGTTTTATTGTTTATGTTTGAGGCTTGTGACTATCCTCTTAATAATATTTGAATCCGCATTCATTCTTTAAAAATATAATGTGACTTACCACTACACTCAATATTTATATTCATCTTGTATTTTACATAATTTTTCATATTCATTTAATATGTATATTTACATTGTTTTTTCTTGAAGGACTATAAATTTAAATAAAATTTGACATGGTAATAATTTATTTTACGTGAGAGTTTAACATATTTGTTATTTGTGTCATGTATATATAATCCTGATGGCGTGAGAACTATGTGTTTTAATTATTTTATATTATTTTATTATGTAGGTCTTAAAATATTGAGATAAATCTCAAAATTATACATTAACTTTGATTCAATGTCAATTTAATAAATGAGCTTTGATTTAGTGTAATTATACACGTGGAACTTTGATTTTAATTCAAATGGATACATGAAATGTAACACCCCTTACCCGTATTCAACACCGAAATATTGTATGAGGCATTACCAGAACACATACACTTGTAAACGTATTTAACCGAGTTATAAAATTTCATCTAAATTAAAATTTTCAAAATTATTAACATACTTTTATAACTCTTCACAATATATCCTCAAAATATTATAATCATAATAAATAGGGTCTACGAGACCCGATACATACTCATGCAATTCAATACTTCATTTCTATTTCATTCAATTCGCAATTTCTCGTGCTCACAATTTAAATCATATCACTAGCAATTTCCATTTAATTCACATACAATTCAATGTCACTAAGTTTAACATTAATACGTATTTACCATTTAACCCAACGTTTATCGATTATACCATTCATTAACACATTTATAAAATTCTAAATTTTGTAATGAAAATATCACTTTAGCTTAAATAATAGCATCATCCTGGTATAAATACACAACCACTTATCCATTTGCTTTAATTCTGTTGGGTCCATTTGTCACTTACCATCCTTAATCAAATTAGGGAACGGTTACGGAAAATTGAGTACTTCACTTTCACTTTGCCATAGTATAACTATGGTCTTGCGTATGATCACTTATCACTTGTCCCTGATCAGATAAGTGTAGCTGAAGCTATCACTTATCACTTTCCACTTTGTCTCTTGATCAGATAAGTGTAGCCGAAGCTATCACTTATCACTTTGTCACTTGATCAGATAAGTGTAGCTAATGCTACCACTTATCACTTTCCACTTTGTCTCTTGATCAGATAAGTGTAGCTAAAGCTATCACTTATCACTTTGTCACTTGATCAGATAAGTGTAGCTAACGCTACCACTCATCACTTTGTCACTTGATCAGATAAGTGTAGCTAAAGCTACCACTTATCACTTTGTTACTTGATCAGAAGTACTCAAATCCGGCGTTCCGCTTAATTTGATCATTTATTCGGTTTTAGCATTGTTATTTTATTCTCAATTCATCAACAAATATATCTCATCATACATTATATAATTCATGAAATTAACATGTAATCATTAAATTTCAGCCATATGAACTTACTATTTTATTACCTTTCCACACTCGCTTTCCTATGCATATCACACAAGATATAAACATATCATTCAACCATAGTTGCAAGCTGGTGTATTTAAACATAACTCTTTTTGGAACTATCCACATGATAAACCATTTCAATGCATAACTTATAAATTTAACGTGGCATAATTCAGCCACTACTTGGCCAAAGCCTAAGCATGTATACCAAATATGATAGCCAAATACACATATAGCATAAGCATTATAAGCATGGATGAGCACAACACTTATTAATGTACCACACTTACCAACATGTGTTAATTCATAAACCATTCATGACATTACTTCATGCCCAATCATATACCAAATATGCTATTCACACATACTATGAAACTTTATTTTCACACATAAGCTTAAACCACGTCCAATAATGCACAAATATAAGCATCATTTCTATTTCATCATTTTTCAATTATAATCAAACTTATGACAAATTATACACAAATCATTCATATATTTTCCAATTTTCCTCCTCCTCCTCTCCATTCCACATCCTTGATGTGCATAACACACTTAAACAACATTAACTATAATTTCACTATTCACTCACATGTATATTCAAAGCTGTTTATCCGAGTCAGAGTCACTAAATTATTTTTACCCAGAGCTACAGAACTCAAAATTAAGATCCGTAAATTTTCCCTGAAACTAGACTCACATATCTTCTTACCATAAAATTTTCAGAATTTTTGGTTCAGCCATATAGTACAGTTTATTCTTTAAATTTTCCCCTGTTTTGCTGTCTGACAGTTCCGACTACTCTTCACTAAAAATTAATTATCTCATTATACAAAATTTGGATGATGTTTCAGTTTGTTTTTATGAAAAGAGACTCATTAAGGATTCTAACCATATAAATTATAACTCATAATAACTTTTGTACAATTTTAATGATTTTCCAAAGTCAGAACAGGGGAACCCGAATTCATTCTGACCTTGTCTCATAAAATCTATTATATCTCTTTATTTACAATTTCATTGCTTACACCGTTTCTTTTATAAGAAACTAGACTCAATAAGATTTAATTTCATATTTTATTCATTCTCTAATTCTTTCTCTACAATTTTGGTGATTTTTAAAGTTAGACTACTGCTGCTGTCCAAAACTATTTTAGTGCATGATGTTAATTACCATTTTCCCCAAATTTCACAGTTTATACAATTCGGTCCTTTCTCAATTAACCCCTCAATTGATCTAATTTTCTCAATTAATACTTTACCTAGACATTATAAATTATTTCACAACTATTGAAATTCAGAATTTCCACATATAACTCTAACTTCAAACTCTTTTACTATTAGGTCCCAAACATTCACTTTCTATTCAATTCTTTCAATAAAATCAGCATATTCAATAAAATCAGCATATGAACAATTTAAAGCTCTAATTCCATGCTAATTCATCATATAATTCCAGCACATATTCATATCAACTTTGAACTTATTTCATAAAATCAAAAACTAATGAATTCAACAAGTGGGCCTAGTTGTAAAAGTCATAAAAATACAAAAATTTCAAGAAATGATCAAGAATTGAACTTACTTGCAGTAAAAATATGAAGAACCAGCTTGAAGAAACCCTTTCATGGTGTTTTAGCTGATGAGAATGCAGAAAAAGTGAAGAGAAATCTAGATAATTCCACTTTGGTCCTAACTTTATTAAGCAAATTTTGCAATATTCCAATTTTGCCCTTAATTCTCTTTACTTTCTGCTGATTTCATGCCTTTGCCGTCCAGCCCAAATAGACCTTGGGTCTATTTTCCTTTTAAGCCCTCTTCCTTTTATCATTTAAGCTATTTAATCATTTCCTATAATTTTGCATTTGTTACAATTTAGTCCTTTTTGTTCAATTAATTATCAGAACTTTAAAATTTCTTAACGAAACTTTAATACTAACTTCTCAACACTCCATAAATATTTATAAAAATATTTATGGCTCTGTTTAAAATCTCCGAGGTCTCAATACCTCGTTTTCGATTCTAATTATTTTAATATTTATTTCTAGTGCACTATTCACTATTTCAAAATTTTTCCTAACTTCACATTTAACTTATACTCACTAAATTAATAATATTTTCTAATAATTTGTCGAATTTAGTAATCTCGAATCATCATTCCGACGCCTTTGAAAATTCAGGCCATTACATTTTTCCTCCTCAAATTTGTGGTCCCGAAACCACTATTCCGACTAGACCCAAAATCGGGCTGGTACATGAAACTTTGATTGTGGTTAAATCATATACATTTAAAGAAATAAAATACATGAATTTATATTTATATTGGATAAATATAATTGTATGTGTATGCAATATATTAACATAAAATGATACTATATTAATAATTTGTGAGAATTGGATACAAATCAAAATTTCATGTATAAAATTGCATATTAGACTAAAGTTCATGTATAGTTTTGAGATTTATCCCCAAATTATTTCATATATTTATATTAAAAAAATTCCATTTATCCTCTTTCATAATAATTTAATTTTAAATCTAAATTTATTTACTTAAAATTATATTATTACGCTAACATATATTAATATAATGGATTATGTGATGTGACAGGTTGTTACAAAGAAAGTTGCCATCATGGAGCACTTGAAGATCGTGTGTTGTGGGGTCTATTATGGTATTCATTTAGGCGGTATGGAGTTGTTATGCACAAATGTGTCCTATTGATTGTTTAAGAGAATGTTCGCACTGAAAAGCGAGTTGCTAGACCATGGTGAGCAAGTAGCTAAGTAGAAGGGGAAGTGTTTCCCATATAAGCAAGTGGTCTATAGTAGGCTAGGAGGTAGATCGATTGAGGGCAATTCGTATGAGTGGGTGGATATAGGACATTCTCTAGTGTCTAGATGGAGTCTCCTAGATGTGTCATGTGTTAGGCCCGGGTGATAGGTATAACAAAAGTTCATGTACAAGTATTAGTCTTGCTTTTGTCAGTAGTCTTGTTTTTGCAAGAATTTTTAGGGATAGATTTATCGTCTTCCCTTTCAGTTTAGTAAATACTTAGTTTTCTTGCTGATTTTGCCCTCACTTTGGACTCTCATAATTGGTTTTCTTATCATGTTAGTTGCTAATAGTTGTTGACACCATTTTTTTTGTGAAAACGGGTCGACTTAAGTTTTAAAAATGAAGAAAAACGAACATGGGAGTTACCACCAATCTTTTTTGATGAGGTGTGATCAAGTCACCTCGTAAAATGGTTGTTTTTGATAAACAATTTGATTTTATTAAAACAACGAGTTTGGTCTACGAAATCCAAAAACGGGTTTGGGAGTTGGTTACGTACGAGGAAGGGTTAGCACCGTCGTAACGCCCAAAATTGGTACCTAGTTGATTAATTAGTGTCTTAGTGTCGAAGACTGAAAACTCGAAAAGAATTTAAAAAATACGATCCCTCTTTATATTGTGTTATTTTAAAATTACTCAAATAAATCAAAAATGAAAAATGCCTCCTTATCTCAAAGTAACAAGATGTCACATCCAGTAAGTTAGGACACGACACCTCGTATTTTGAGAGTAAGCTTGCCTTTTTATTTTTTATTTAAACCTTTTCAATTTTAAAAGGATATTCGGTTATTTAGGTTTAACGCGAGAAAAATCGAAACCCAGTAAGTTAGGGCACAGCTTCTCGAATTTCCAAATACGGAATATTGCCTTTATTAATTTTTGAAAAATCCTCGTCTCGAGAAAACAACGTGTCATATCCAATGCGTTAGGACACAACGTATTGAATTCCCGATAATGAGCTTTTTATTTATGTTTTTTTAATTAAAGAGCATTCTCGATTATTTAGATTCAACGAAGAAAATTGGAACCCAACACGTTAGGGCTCAATCCTCTTGAAGATCCCAAGTATCGAATATTGTCTTTATTTCCAAAATTTTCTTTTTTTACGAATTTGGGTAAAAATTGATGTAATGTTAAATTTGGTGTATGAATAAATGGTTACATTGATGAATGACAATAACATTAAAGTACGAATAAACAATTCATAGTACACATAATGGCAATAAACACACAACATGCATTATTTAAAGACTAGCATTAATAATCAAAGACGAATAAGTTAAATAACATATACAACAATTTCAAGATGAGATGTACAAAGCAAATTAAAATAAATAAAGTGTAGAATAATTTTAAAATGATAATAAATGAGTTTTAAATAAATAATGTGAAAAAGAAATTTAAAATCAACTATATACAAAACAATTTTAGAAATACTATGTATAAAATTTTAAAATAAATAATATGTATGTACATATAAGAACGTAAAATAAGAAAAAAATCTTACAATGGATAATAAATAAAGCATAAAACAAATAGCATGGTTGAAAAGGTACAAAATGATTTTAAAGTAACTAGCATATATAATATATTTTAACATGAGATAAAATAATGTATAAAGTACTCAATCTATAAAAACATGAAATAAATAAAAATAAAGCAGTTTGAAATGAACAATATAGAAAATTTCAAAATAAATAGCATAAGAAACAATTTAAATTACATATTAATACACATAAATTTAAAATGGATAGTGCATACACATATATTTGAAATAAATAAAATAAAAACTTGAGATAAATACTAGTCAATCTAAAGTAGTTTAAAACAAAACAATATATAAAACAAAATCTTAAACAATAAAAGAAACAGTTTTAATATATATATATATATATAAAGTTTTAATGCAAAACAATTTCAAATAAATAATAAATATAAAGGCTTAAAACAAATAATGATAAAATAGCATATAAAAAAATAAATTAAACATATTAAGGACGTGGTTGAAGTCTTTGTTAACATAATGTAATGTTCTATTCTTGGTATGTTGAAGTCTTTGTTTGTGTTGATAGAACTTGTGACAGTGAGTGTTTGTTGTATCATTATTTTTCTCCAAATTGTGTGGTCCCATTCATGAAATGAATGAATTAATTTTTCTTTCACTTTTCTTCACTTGTTATAAATAGTATGATATATAAAATAAATTAAAAATAATAAATGATAAATTTAAAAATTGGTCGAGTTGAGTTGAGCTTCGAATATTAAAGCCTAAATCTAACTTATATTTTTAACGAGTTTAATTTACCCAAACCCAATTTAAGCTTAGCTAATTATTTTTGTTAAATCCTTTTAAATTTTGAAAGAGCTTTTGGACTTAAACGATTAACTCTTGAACAAATCTAATATTTTTTAAATATTTTATACAACATTATTCGAGTCATATTTTGAATAAAATCTTTTGTAATAGCATGGCTTGCCATTATGGATGGTGGAACCAGGGTTTGCTGAATTTACTACCTCCACACCATATCCATAGAAACTAATAGCATTCCATTATCCACTGCTTATAAAGTAATACCGATAAAATAAAATTTATGCTAAAATTAATTTAATGTTTTTTAAATCAGATTTGTAGTCGAATTGGATAAGTTATTAGTTTGTTGGTCCAATGGTTAAAAATTATTAAAATTTAAAAAAAAGTTAAAATAGAGTTTCGGTTCATTTAGTTTTTAACAGGTTGAATTGGTTCGTATCAATTTTCAATCTAATCAATTTAAAATTATTCTTCGAACTAATACTTTGTCGGTTCCTAATCTAATCGACCGATTAATCCGATTCAAACAAGACAGAATCAATAGATAAAAGATGAGAATAATTCTTAACAACAACCTGCAAATTATGAGATTAATTATATCTCAAATTGATCCAAGATAAAACAGATAAAAAGAAAAGGTTTCAACAACTCTTCCAATACATATTATATATTAATGATCCCACACCATGTTAATGAGCTGCGTACTGCACCTTCCTCGATGGGCAAGCATATTTCCCACACAGGATTTCCACTGGCACTACCACAGCCAACCTGCACCGTCGGCAACATATAGGAATCACAGCTTCTTTACTGCAACAACATGGAAAAAAAAAAACTTGATAGAAATAATTTAAGATCAAAATTAAACACCAATATATACACACATAGAAGATAAAGAGAAACTTAGAGCTAACATATATATACGCATACATACATTCGGTATTTCCAGCGTTTTGGCCAGTTCTTCTTCTCTTCTACTTCTTGCATGTAAAAGTAAAATTCCCATGTCGATCACCGATCCCTGTACAAAAAAACTTTAAAAGCAATGAACTATATACATAGACGTTAGTTAATTTTTTGATTGGAAATGAGACCCTTTCATTTCTTTTTTCACACACTCGCATTGAACAACAGTGGAGGGGAAATAGAGTAAGAATTAGTTCATTGATCCTTGTTTTAGCTTATTTTAAGATGGATGATTGAAATTTGATTATGATAAGAATATAAAAACAAAATTGAGGTTTTCTTTTATGTTTTTTTTATTGCTTTTTAAGTATTGTTTTCAACAGCCCATATATAAGTTGAAAGTGATCAACTTTAAAAGTTCCCAAAACCTGACCAATACCCCAGACTTAAAAATTGTAGATGTCCATCCATCATTGGGAGTGCTTAAGAGGCTTAAACTTTTGAATTTCAAAGACTGCAGAAGTCTTAGGAGTCTTCCAACCAGAATTGAAGTGAAATCCCTTGAAACATTGATTCTTTCGTGTTGCTCAAAACTTCAAAGGCTTCCAGATATCGATGGGAAAATGAAATGTTTAAAAACTCTTAATCTTTCTGGTTATTATAGAGTTGAAAATTTACCAGAGAATTTGCAGCAAGCGAAGTTTTTAGAAGAGCTCGATTTAAGTGAAACAGCCATAACAGAGCCACCATACTTCACTTTTCAATCTAAAAATCTAAATTTAGTGGGTTTGGCCTAGAGGTGCTCATGGGCCTTAGAGCCACTGACTGCTACAGAGGCTGAGAACATCAATATAGGAGGATTTGAACAAAAATACAAAGGCCCAACATATTTAATTATTACTTATAGTTAAAGTAGACTCCACTTTGCCAACGGGTCACCTTCTTGGAAACAACATCCATCGCTCATCTTTGACCCCCCACCCCTATGCTCATATACTTACCTTTTCTATTTTTTATTTTTGGAATAATTTTTGATTTTTTTATTTTTTCAAAATCCTTGTTTAACTTTTTAATTTTTTGGTGTTTATTTAAAAGATGGGCAACAACTTCACGGATCATATGTCTAACTAATAACATTATAAAATTATTTAAATTAGGACCGGCCTGAACAAAATTTCAGACCCATATTTTCTTATAATGTAAAAGCCCTGCCCTAGGACACGGGAATCAATTTTATTATGATAGTGAGCCCAAATAAGTTATTTGAGTCCGCACCTATGAGCATTCTAGTTTGGCCTGCCCTACAGGCATTGATTGCCTTAGAGCCACTGACTGCAACAGATGTCTGAGAACATCAATCCATTAACATTGCTAATTATTAAATACGTAAAGTACAAACCGTCCAACATTTTAATTATTACTTAGAATTAAAGTAGACTCCACTTTGCCAACTCTCACCCTCTTGGAAACAACATCTTATCGCTCAATCTTCACCCCTATGCTCATATACTTATTGTTTCTACTTTGTTTCTGAGGTATTGAGCGATCTATTTTCTGATTTTGAACACTACATCCACATATATTTTTCTTCTCATACATCGTCATGTCGTCATTACTTTCGACTTCCTCATCCATTTCTAGAAAGAAATACGATGTTTTCTTGAGTTTTAGAGGTGAAGATACTCGCAAGAACTTCACGGATCATCTCTACGATGCTCTAAAGAGGAGTGGGATCGTCACTTTCAGGGATGATCCAAAGCTGGAGGCCGGCGAAGAGATCGCGCCAGAACTCTTTAAAGCAATTCAGCAATCATGGTGCTCGGTAATCGTTTTTTCACAAACTTATGCCTTTTCAAGTTGGTGCTTGGAGGAGCTTGCTGAGATTGTTCAACAACATAACAACGACGGCCATAAAGTGTTTCCAATTTTTTACGATGTTGATCCATCTGATTTAAGAAAACAAAAAGGGAAAGTGGAAGAAGCCTTTGCCAGACATGAAGAGAGATACAAAGAAGAAAGTGAGAAGATCCAAAGGTGGCGAAATGCTTTAATTCAAGTGGCTGCAGTCAAGGGATGGCATTTAAATAACAGGTAATTCTTTCTTTTCTTCTCTATTTTCTAGTTTTTTGGATATATATATATATATATGTATGTATAACTTTTTTCTTTTTTTCTAATCCTATGTGTTTAATTGAAAAGTGTTTCAATAAAAGAGAAAATTTTGTCTTCTGGCTCCGCAACAGATCTTGCTTTCTTATTCTTGGTTCTTGTTTTCTTCCAAACTATATTATGTTTCATGATTCATTGAAAAAGAAAGTGCATTCGAAACATATCAACAAAATTTTACTCAAAACATTAAAATTTCTTTTTTTTTTTTAGGCATGAATCAGAATTTATTAGAGACATTGTTAAGAAGATATCAGCAAAACTATGTCAGACATATCCAGTTACTCATAGCGACTTGGTTGGTATTAGTGAACGCTTGGAGGATTTGTATTTGAAAATAAACATTGGGGAAGATGATGTCCGCGTTATAGGAATTTGCGGAATGGGTGGCATCGGTAAAACGACACTCGCAAGAGTTGCTTACACTCAAATGTCACCTCATTTTGAAGGTAAAAGCTTTATTGCTGATATTCGAGAAGTTTCAGACAAATGCGGACTAGTTTCTTTACAGAAACAACTTCTTTCACAGATCTTTCATGGTGAATGCTTCAACTTTTTCGATGTTCATGAAGGAAGTGACATAATTAGCCATAGGTTGTCTCACAAAAAGGTTCTTGTTGTTCTTGATAATGTTGATAACATACAACACTTAAAATGCTTGGTTGGAAGGCACGATTGGTTCGGATTAGGAAGTAGAATCGTTGTAACAACAAGAGACGAACATTTGCTTCGATGTTGCCAAGTTAATGACGTGTATATGCCCACAACACTGAATCCCAAAGATGCGCTTCAACTTTTCAGTCTGAAAGCTTTTCATAGTGATACAGTGCAGAAAGATGATTTCATTGAGCTTTCTAAACATGTTGTAAATTATGCTGGTGGACTCCCTTTAGCTCTTGAAGTTTTAGGTTCCTTTTTGTGCGGTAGAGATGCGACTCAATGGAGAAGTGCGATTGAAAGACTTAAAAGAGATTCTAATAAAGAAATTCTCGATAAACTTCGAATCAGTTTTGATGGACTGGAAGAAAGGGAGAAGAATATATTTTTAGATATAGCATGCTTCTTCAATGGGGAGAAGAAAGATTTTGTAATCAAAGTATTGCATGGTTGTGAGTTTTTTCCTGATATTGGAATTGATGTTCTCGTTAAAAAATCTCTCCTAAAAGTCGATGAACACAGCAAATATTTGAAGATGCATGACTTGTTGCAAGAAATGGGAAGAACAATTGTTAAAGAAAAATGTGTTGATGAACCTGGAAAACGTTGCAGATTGTGGGAGGAAAGGGACATCCATCATGTCCTAACAAAAAACACTGTAAGTTATTCAACAAAAGTTACATACTATTTCTTTTCTATCCTACATTATTCACCATTTATTTTATTTTCTTATTATCTGTTCTTAATCTTTTTTAGGCTACAGAAATGATTGAAGGCATAATCATCGATAATAAAAGGTAAGAAGACACACATAAACATATATCTATGTGTACTGTAAATAATTATTATTTTTAAATATGATAAAAAAAAATATAGCAAAACTTTTGACATTCAATATTTCAATGTTTAATTATGAAATTTATCTAGCAACATATTTACTTTTACAAAAGAATCAAAAGAGAAATGTATGTATTTTTGAAATATTAATGGTATATTTTTTGTGAAAATTAATGGTATATATTTAATGTACTAAAAGTGTATATCAACAAATTAGATTATAACATATCATCAAATTTTTTAATGAAAATGGTTTCATTTTTAATTATGTGACATTGTTTGGTTCATTAACTTGTAAATTATGCATTGTTTGTGGACCAAATATAAATCAACATATTAATTCAATTTTTAGGATTAGGTAATTTAACATCGGATGTAATTATTAGATATAAGTATCTCTTTAATATGGGTATATTAAAAAGAAATTTAAAATTTTTTTTCACATATTTAAAAGGTTCTTAAAGGATCATATCTTAATACCCATATACGAATGTGCATTAGATATAAGTATTGGATACGAGTACTTAAAAAACAATATTGATGCAACATTTCTTTTAGATATTGAATGTTTTAGTATATTCTGAAGCTCATTTTTGCTTTGCTCATTGATATTAGGGAATCGAACAAGATGCTCAATTTGAGTGCGGATACCTTCTTGAAGATGAAAAAACTGAGATTGCTCAAAGTGCTTTGCCTTTTAAATTGTGATGATCTCAAATATCTTTCTAATGAACTACGACTTTTAGATTGGAAAGGATACCCTTTAAGATACTTGCCTTCAAGCTTTCAACCGGACAACCTTGTCGCACTTCTTTTACGATGTAGTCACATTCAACAACTATGGAAGGGAAATAGAGTAAGAATTAACTCATCTTATCCTTGTGTTTTAGCTTATTTTAATATAAATTATTAAACTTTGATTAAGGTAAAACAAAAAAACAAAAATGAGCATTATTATGCTTTCTCATTTGTTTCTAATTTACTGTGGTCTTCAACAGCCCTTGTCTAACTTGAAAATAGTGAACCTCGAAGGGTCCCAAAACCTGATCAAGACACCAGACTTCACAACAGCATCAAATCTTGAAGTTTTGATTTTGGCAGGTTGTACCAAATTAGTGGATGTTCATCCATCAATCGGGGTGCTTAAGAGCCTTAAACTTTTGAATTTAAGAGACTGCAAAAGTCTTAGGACTCTTCCAACCAAAATTGGAATGGAATCTCTTGAAACATTAATTCTTTCGGGTTGCTCAAGTCTTGTAAGGTTTCCGGAGATTGGTGGAAAAATGGAACGTCTAAAAACTCTAGATCTTGCCGGTTGTTATAGAGTGGAAAATTTATCGGAGAATTTGCAGCATGCAAAGCTTTTGGAAGAGCTCGACTTGAGTGAAACAGCCATAACAGAACCACCATCCTTCATTTTTCAATTTAAAAATCTTGAAGTTCTGTCTTTCAATGGGCGCAAGGGACCATCATATAAGTCACTGCCAAATTTGCCTTCTCTGTTCAAGGTAATCCAAGGAAGGAGGACGAATCCCATGGCTCGGATGTTGCCTTTGTTGTCAGGTTTGAGTTCTTTAAGTGTGCTAAACCTAAGGGACTGCAATCTTTGTGAAGGAGATATTCCACCTGATATTTCTGGTCTATCCTGTTTGGTAATACTTGATTTTAGTGGTAACAATTTCGTCAGCGTACCTGCATCTCTTACTCGACTCTCAAAGCTTGAGTCTCTTGAATTGTCAAATTGCAACCTGTGCACTCTTGGTGAAGCAGATACTCCTAGTGATATTTCTGGTCTATCCTCTTTGAGTTATCTTTATCTTTGTGGTAACAATTTCATCACCATTCCTTTGGCTCTTACTCAACTTTCCCAGCTTCATTGTATTGTATTGTCAGATTGCAAGATGCTTAAATCGTTGCCTGAGCTACCAACAAGTATAGAAAGTGTGATAATAGATGATTGTTCTTCACTTGAAGTAAGTCCATCAAAAGTAAGCAATTTAGTGGTTGGTGATAACATTCATGCCATTAACTGCTTCAAATTTGCTGAGAAAATCAATGCAGTAGCACTGCTGAAAGAACATCTTAAGGTCTATTAATCTATTTTTTCTCCCTTACAAAATCTCATACTTGAGAATTTATGGTTTTAGTTACCAGACGACTTGTGTTTTATTTTGTAGGCACTTCCAAATTCTGGAAAATGGCTTGATAATGACTTCTTTGATATTTTGGTGCCCAGAAGTGAAATTCCAGAATGGTTTAGCCAACAAAAAAGTGACTCTTCAGTTAAGATACCCCTACCTATCAGCCTTCACGAAGATAGTGAATGGATTGGAGTTGCTTGTTGCTGCATTTTTGTCAATAAAGATGCTTCAAGGGCTATCAGATGGGATGGATCTATTTTTGGTGGAAATCATCGACCAATTGGTTGTAGAAACCGATGGGTAGCTCCATTCTTTGACAGGCCCATAATGAAAGATCACCTTTTTATTCGTTATTTTCCGCGTAATGCAATAGATCCATTTGACTTGGAGGATAAATATCAACTACGCGATGAGCTTTATTTGCCTTTCAATAACGAATTAGGAGTAGATGACCCTCGTGTTAAGGTAAAGAAGTATGGTTTTAGAATAGTGTACGAGGAAGATTTGGAAGAAATAAAAGAGTTGCAGTGCCATACCACTCCATCTTCTCCAAATTTTGAACACATCCACCAACACGCTGCTCTCAACCATGGATCAGTAGGTAGCAGTTCTTGTTGAAGCCATGGCCTGCATTGCAACAAAGAACCAACAGCAACAATTTGGTCAAAAGACCAACAGCAGCAAATTGTACAAGTTTAGCTGCTATACTGTTTTGTAGCAAAGAAATGGAGTTGGTTCAATTATAGAATTACTTTTTGAATATTTTGTTCCTATGGAACTTAGCCTAAATCTTTGTAATGAGTTAGCTAAGATAGTAGGAAGTTTGACTGATGTAATAGCTGGTATGCCAGCTTTCTTTTGTAAGCAAGTTGCTATGTTTTAGTATGTATTAAGTAAGGGCAGTTAAATTAGTAGGTAACTGTCAAATTGTTTGTAACCTTCATATATTCAAAATTTGAATGAAAAATATATGACTTCAGTTACAATTCTTTGCTGAGTTTTTTTTAGTTCTCTTTTTGCTTCCATTCGGTTTGCTTCTTTGTACTGCCATTTATCCAACAAATGGCATCAAGAGCTTTCAGTCTTTGAGGGCCTTGGTTGTACACTGTCATTAAGCAAATTGTATTTGAAACAAAAGAAGAAGAGGTTGTTTTGCTTGCTGAAAAATGAGCTTTACACCACCTCCTCCACATGTCTTTGCTGGAGAAAATTACAACATCTGGGCAGTGAAAATGAGAACATATCTGCAGGCACATGACCTGTGGAATGTTGTTCTCAATGACACTGAGCCACCACCACTAAGAGCCAACCCGACCATATCCCAGATCAGGCAGCACAATGAAGACTGTGCCAAGAAGTACAAGGCTATGTCGTGCCTTCAAAGTGGAGTCTCTGATGTTATTTTCATAAGAATAATGGCTTGTGACACTCCAAAACAGGCCTGGGATAAACTCAAGGAGGAGTTTCAGGGGTCTGACAAGACCAGGCAACAGCAGCTGATCAACATGAGAAGAGACTTTGAAAATCTCAAAATGAAGGACTCAGAAACCATCAAGCAGTATGCTGACAGAATCATGGCTACTGTCAACAACATAAAGCTGCTTGGGGAAGAATTCAGTGACCAAAGAGTGGTTGAGAAGGTCATAACAACCTTGCCAGAGAAGTATGAGGCAAAAATTTCCTCCCTGGAAGATTCAAGGGACTTATCAACGATCCCTTTGACTGAGCTTATAAATGCTCTTTATGCTCAAGAGCAGAGAAGGGCAAATAGGCAGGAGGACCACTATGAAGGAGCTTTTCAGGCTAGAGGCAGAGAAAGCTCAAGTACAAACTTAAATGCCAAAGGCAAGAAGCCTTGGACTGAGAAGAAGAAGAAAGAACCTGTCAAAAGGAAGTTCCCACCTTGTGTCCATTGCAAGAAGACTACTCATCTTGAGAAATATTGCTGGTACAGACCAGACATTCAATGCAGAGCCTGCAAGCAATTTGGCCACATTGAAAAGGTCTGTAAGAGCAAGTCAAAAACACAACCACAATTTCAAAGCCAAGCTCAAGCTGCAGAAGAGGTTGAAGCACCAGAAGAGCATGTTTTTTCAGCATCATGCTTTGCAAGCTCGAGCAAGGTTAGCAAAATTTGGCTGATTGACCGTGGATGCACCCACCATATGGCTTCTAAGAAGAGTATATTCAAGGAGCTTGACACCACATTCAAGTCCAAAGTCAGAATTGGTAATGGTGAGCTACTGGAGGCAAAAGGGAAAGGCAAGGCTTTGATAAGCACCAAGTCAGGTATTAAAACCATTTCAGAGGTTCTCTATGTACCTGATATTGACCAAAACTTGCTAAGTGTTGGCCAGCTATTGGAGAAAGGCTATTCTCTGATTTTTGAAGGCAAGAACTGTTTGATCAAAAATGCAGCTGGTGAAGTGTTAACCACAGTGGCTATGCAAGACAGGACTTTCATTGTAAATGTGAATCAGCTTCAGGCTAAGGCATATGCATCTCAGTCTGATGAGACTGATTTGTGGCACAGAAGGATGGGGCATATGAACTACAATTCACTGAACATGTTGCACAAAATGGATCTGGTCAGTGACATGTCCAAAATCGAGCAAAAGGATGCTGTATGTGAGGTCTGTCAGCTAGGCAAACAGACCAGATTACCCTTTCCAGTCAACAAGGCATGGAGAGCACAAGGGAAACTTCAGCTTGTTCATACAGACATCTGTGGACCAATGAAGACTACCTCCTTAAATGGCAGCAGGTACTTTGTACTCTTCATTGATGATTATTCAAGGTTCTGTTGGGTAAATTTTTTGAAGCATAAGTCAGATGTTTATGACTCTTTCTGCAAATTTAAAGCCTTGGTCGAAAACCAAGCAAATTGCAAACTGAAATGTTTGAGGTCTGACAATGGTTCTGAGTATGTATCTCAGAAGTTTCAAAAATTGTGTGATGATGCTGGAATTCAACATCAATTGACTACTGTGTACACACCACAGCAAAATGGTGTTTGTGAAAGGAAAAATAGAACGGTCCTTGATATGGCTAGGTGTTTGTTATTTGAGGCTAAAATGCCTAATGTTTTTTGGGCTGAAGTTGTGAATACAGCTGTTTATTTGTTGAATAGGCTACCAACTAATGCAGTCAAGGGTAAAACACCCTTTGAAGCATGGTTTGGACAGAAACCATCTATCTCACATTTGAAAGTATTTCGCTGTCTATGTTTTGTGTTGGTACCTGAGGAGAAAAGAACCAAGTTGGACAGGAGGTCCATGCCAGGTGTGTTTGTTGGCTACAGCAATGTAAAAAAAGGATACAGAGTCTTTGATCCACTGACCAAGAAGATTGTAGTGAGTAGAGATGTGAAATTCAGTGAAACAAGTAGCTAGAAATGAGATGGAATTGAAGCAAATTTTTCTGAGGCAGATCAGAATGATGTTGATTTGCAGGAAGCTGAAAATGAAGCAATAACTGAATATGACTATGATGATGAACCTGTTCGAGGCACTAGGACATTAGCAAACATTTATGAAAGATGTGCAGTAACTCTAGTAGAGCCTTCATGTTTTGAAGAAGCTGCAAAAGAAAGGTGCTGGCAAGAGGCTATGGAAACTGAATTAAGTATGATTCAGAAGAATGACACTTGGGAGCTTGTGGATAGACCTGAAAACAGAAGAATCATTGGTGTCAAATGGGTCTTTAGGACTAAAAACAATGCTGATGGTACTTTGAACAGACACAAGGCCAGATTGGTTGTGAAAGGGTATAGTCAGCAGCAAGGGGTTGATTTTTCTGAAACCTTTGCACCAGTTGCAAGGTTGGATACTATCAGATTACTGCTTGCTTTGGCAGCTCAAAAGCACTGGAAGGTGTATCATTTGGATGTTAAGTCAGCCTTTTTAAATGGCTTTCTTAATGAAGAAATATTCATTGAGCAACCTGAAGGTTTTGAGGTCCTTGGTAAAGAACAGAAGGTTTACAAGTTGAGAAAGGCCTTATATGGCCTAAAGCAGGCTTCAAGAGCTTGGTATGAGAGGATTGATGGCTACTTGGCAAGGCTTGGGTTCACAAAGAGTGTCAGTGAGCCTACACTCTATGTTAAGAAGGATTAAAAGGAAACTTTACTAATTGTTTCCTTGTATGTTGATGATCTGCTGGTCATTGGCTGCAAACATGAACTTATTGAAGACTTCAAGAAGCAGATGCAACATGTCTTTGAAATGACTGACCTTGGTCTAATGACTTATTTTCTTGGTATGGAAATCAAACAAGGAAGTGATGGTATTTTCATAAGTCAACAGACATTTACTTCCAAAGTGCTTGAAAAATTTTGCATGATGAAATGCAAATCACCACAACACCGATTGCATTGGGGAAAAATTGTCAAGTGTCGGTGAGCATGATCGAGTAGATGAGAAAACATATAGAAGCTTAATTGGTTGTGCGCTTTATTTAACAAAAACTAGACCGGACATTGTCTATGTTTAATCTACTCTCAAGATTTATGCATTCTTTGCAATGTGGCACATTTGAAGGCGACAAAAGAGTGTTAAGGTATGTCAAAGGAACCATCAATGCTTTGGTGTGAAGTTTTGGAGGCAAAGGAGCTGAAACTTGTAGGCTATTCTGATAGCGATTGGTGGTCGATTGATGACATGAGGAGCACTTGAGTTATTTTTTCACCTTAGGCTCAAGTGTTTTCAATTGGAGTTCAAAGAAGCAACAAACATTGCACAATCCACAGCAGAGGTGAGTATATCTCACTCTGACAATAATAAATCAAGCCATTTGGCTTAGAAAGATTTTGGATGACTTGAATGAAAATCAAGCTCAACCTCTCGAGATTAGAATGGATAATCAATCAGCGGTGGCCATAGCCAAGAATCCGATCTTCCATGGTAAGACTAAACACTTCAAAATCAAATTCCATTTTGTTAGAGAAGCTGAGCAATCGAGGGAAGTTAGCTTAGTTCATTGCACTCATAAATTCAAATAGCGATATTTTAACTAAACCATTGGGAGCCAACCGATTTAATGCTTTGAAGGAAAGGATTGGTGTTTGTTGCATACTGATCAAGGAGGAGTGTTGAAGCCATGGCTGCATTGCAACAAAGAACCAACAACAACAATTTGGTCAAAGACCAACAATGAGAAATTGTACAAGTTTAGTGCTATCTTGTTTTGTAGCAAAGAAATGGAGTTGGTTCAATTATAGAATTACTTTTTGAATATTTTGTTCCTATGGAACTTAGCCTAAATCTTTGTAATGAGTTAGCTAAGATAGTAGGAAGTTTGACTAATGTAATAGCTGGTATGCCAGCTTTCTTTTGTAAGCAAGTTGCTATGTTTTAGTATGTATTAAGTAAGGGCAGTTAAATTAGTAGGTAATCATCAAATTGTTTGTAACCTTCATATATTCAAAATTTGAATGAAAAATATATGACTTGATTACAATTCTTTCTTTGAGTTTTTTAGTTCTCTTTTTGCTTCCATTCGGTTTGCTTCTTTGTACTGCCATTTATCCAACAGTTCTCACATAAAACGGAAACATAATATGTATGAGGAAATGGAGGAAGAAGAGCTGCAACCAAAACGGATGCAAAATTTTTTCAATTTTGTAATGGGCCAATCAAGAAAGAAGCATTAACTGTGGTAAACTACTTAACCTACTTTGTCCCATTAAGTTTTTTTACTCATCTTGTATTTCATTTAAACAATCATTCTAGACTTGTTTTGGGTATGAGATATGATCCTTCATACTCATATTCAGCATGTACATATCTCAAATGTTTTATACCATTTAAAATTTTAGTCACTTAATTCATTCCTTTTACATAATCGAAATGTGTATATTTTGATTGGTTTCACCTTTTTATTAAAATTTTATTTCCATTATATATATATATTCACTTACGTCTATATTTTATTTGTAAGTTGAAGATGAAGCAAATTAAAACAAAATTGTGAGACAAAATGGAGACGAAGCAAGTAATGATAAAATCAGAATCCTTTAATAAAATCTATCATAATTTCAACTGAGTTAAAAATTATTTTATTTTTATTGGAGACCAACTTATGTGTTCAATTTAATCAGTCAAAACTGTTTTATATATTTAAAAGATTAAATATAAATCCTTAAAGGTACTTAAATAGATTTAATCCCTTCTAATAAAGTATCATTTAAATTTCATGACTTGAAGTACAAATTATATTATTCCAACTCCTCAGTTTATTTTTTTATAAAATATTTATGTTTAGACATTTATTTTTAATATTTATTCAAATATGAATATAAAGTATGCACTAATATTCATTTAGAAAATCTTTGTTCGTGAGACACTTATTCATATTTTTTTCTTTTAAAAATTCAATAGTTTCATTTATCTCTCCTCGCTGGACCTGCAGCTGGTTTCGCCATTATAATCTGCAAACATTGAATCAATGGCATTACTGAGCTTAGTGGAAGAAAATGCTGGGAAAATGTAATACAGATGCGATCCTAAGCAACAAATACAGCTTTGCATGAGAACCTAATCCCATCACCAAACTATTTTAAGTGCTTGGAACTTGAAAATGAGAGCTCTTCCTTATCCTGCTCTATCTTCTGCGACTAATGTAAAAGAGTTACCACAATGCATACACAAACAAAACGAATATGGCGGCCTTCAGCTTCATCAATACACTAAATACGCCTAGATCAATAAAAGCATGGAAGTGGAGGACCAACAGAGGTTGCCCAGTTGAAATGGAAGCAGACACTAAAGTAATAATAGAATCGAGCGATTTGGGGTTTCAAAAATGGGTTATGTTATTAGATAATAATATGTAATGTAATATAAATTATACCATTTTGAATGAAATTTTTTTAATATAGAATGTAAATTCAAATAGTAAAAAATATATTATGCTAATAAATAATAAATTTTTTAGAAAGGAAACATAATCTATAAACATATCTTGCATGCAAGTTCTTCAAATCCAGTTCATATTCTTAGTTCGCCAAAGTAATCGGGCCGCCACTTTGTGGTAACTTGCCAATATTGAAGGATTCGCCAATATGGGGGAGTTCGCCATAGAAAAAAACTCAAACTTGATTTGATAATTATTAAGATGAGCTCGGATTTGAGCTATCAATTGAACCGAATACGAGCTTAGTAAAACTCCGCTTGAATAGCTCACGAGCCTTACTGAGCTTTTCAATTTTAACATACATTTTAAATATTTTTTTATTAAATTACATTATTACTTAATATATATATTATTAACCTTAAGTTTAATTATCGAGTCAAGCTCGAGCTCAAGTTCGATCTTGAGTATGAAAATTGATAAACAAGTTTAATCAAGTTCGAGTTTGAGTACAAAAATTGATAAATAAGCTTATTTGAATTCGAGCTCGAGCAACTAGATTATATCTTGAGCTTAGCTTGAACTGGATATCAAGCTTTAAATTTTGAGTCAAGCTGGAGCTTGATAATATTTGGAAAGTAGAAAATAATTAGAGAACGAGATATATGTAGATATGTCAATTGAGTGAGTTGAGTTAATATGGACCGAATCAAATCTGGCTTTAAGTTTTTAGCATAAAGATAAATTTAGCCCTTAATATTTATTCATTTTGTCATTAAAATTTAGTCAAATTGTTTTGTTTTGAATGAAAAAGTTATCTAAATTGTCAAAATTTTAATGACAGTAATATGACAGTTTACGTAACAATATGCATGGATCATTTATATTCACAGAAGAGTCAAAAAAAAAATTCTAAAAGGAATTTTGGATAACTTTTATTTTATTTACCCAATAAGCAGAAAGGGTGAAATGTTTACAAATATCTATAGTATACATTTGTAATTCCCCATGCTATAAAAAGTTCTTACTGACTTAATCATTCATGTTCACATTAACCTCTACCAGCCTCATTCCCACTAACTCCTTTACTATTCCCAAGTAATATATTTCTTTAAGGTGTAATAAATCTAAAAATAGTTAGAAAACAAGATATATGTAGATTTCTCAATTCAAGTTTGAAGTTTTTTTAACTAAATTTGAATTTAAGTTATTTTAGGTTTGAGGTAGAGTTCCATTTTTATGTGATAATTCAAATCATCTTGAGTTTACATCATTTTAGATTTGAATCTTAAATTTTTAAGTTATAAATTTCTTTGATGATTATGAATTATTTTGGGTTTGACAAAATATTACATAAATGTCATTCTTAGAATTAGGTTGACGGTGAATTGAAGGTGACAGTCTGGATTTGCTCATATTTTAATACGGGTATGAATATTTTTAAAAAGTTATTTTTTATGTAATTAAAGAGTTTCTAAGGGATCATATATTAATACCCATATTCTGATATGCATAAGAATCTTATGATAAAATATAACTATCGGCCAAGGGTACTTAAAAAACTAATATCGAAACAATATAGCTTTTAGGTTTTGAATCCTTTGTGTACTTTGAACCTCATTTTTGTTTTGTCCATTTTTTTTAAGGGATCGAATAATACGTTCAATTTGAATGTCAATGTCTTCTTGAAGATAAAAAAAAATTGAGATTGGTCAAAGTGCTTTGTCTCTCAAATTATGATGATCTCAAATATCTTTCTAATAAACTACATCTTTTAGATTAGACTAGATATCCTTTAAAATACTTGCCTTCAAGCTTCCAACCAGACAATCTTGTCGCACTTCTTTTACCATATAATCACATTGAACAATTGTAGAAGGGAAATAAAGTAAGAATTAACTCATCATTTTAACTTATTAAGAATTAACTCATCATTTTAACTTATTTTCATAAAAATTATTAAACTTTGATTAAGGTAAAAAAAAACAAAAAAACAAAAATGAGCATTATTATGTTTTCTCATTTGTTTCTAATTTATCATGGCCTTCGACGGCCCTTGTATAAGTTGAAAATGATGAACCTCAAAGGGTTCCAAAATCTGATCAAGACACCAGACTTCACAACAGCATCAAATCTTGAAGTTTTGATTTTGGAAGGTTGTACCAAATTCGTGGATATTCATCTATCCATCGGAGTGCTTAAGAGCCTTAAACTTTTGAATTTAAGAGATTACAAAAGTCTTAGGACTCTTCCGACCAAAATTCGAATGGAATCTCTTGAAACATTAATTCTTTCGGGTTGCTCGAGTCTTATAAGGTTTCCGGAGATTAATGGGAAAATGGAACGTCCAAACACTCTTTATGTTTATAGAATTGAAAATTTATCAGAGAATTGGCAGCAAGCAAAGTTTTTGAAAGAGCTCGACTTGAGTGAAACAGCCATAACAGAACCACCATCCTTCATTTTCCAATTTAAAAATCTTAAAGTTCTGTCTTTCAATGGATGCAAAAGATCATCTAAGTTACAACAAAATCTTCCTTCTCTTTTCAAGTTAATCGAAGAGGAAGGACAAACTCCATGGCTCCGATGTTACCTTCGTTGTCAGGTTTGAGTTCCTTAAGAAAGTTAAAGCTAAGGGACTGCAATCTTGGCGAAGGAGATATTCCACGTGATATTTCTTGCCTATCCTCCTTGACAGATCTTGGTCTTAGTGGTAACAATTTCATCAACATACCTGCATCTATTATTCGATTTTCCAAGCTTCATTCTATTAGATTGTCACTTGTCAGATTGCAAGATGCTTAAATCGTTGCCTGAGCTACCAAGTATAAAAGAGGTGTGGATAGATGGTTGTTCTTCACTTGAAGTAGTTCCAAGTCCATTAATATGCAATCCAGTGTACGGCGCTACCGTTAAAGCCATTAGCTGCTTCAAATTGGCTGAGAATATCAATGCATTAACACTGCTGGAAAAACATCTTAAGGTCGATTACTCTATTTTTCTCCTTAGAAAATCTCATACTTGAGAATTTATGGTTTTAGTTGCCAAACGACTTGTGTTTTATTTTGCAGGCATTTGCAAATTCAAGAAAACCGTTTGATATTGTTATGCCCGGAAGTGAAATCCCAGAATGGTTTGGCCAACAAAAAAGTGGCTCTTCAATTTAGGTACCCTAACCTATCAACCTTCGGAATGATAGTCAATGGATTGGAGTTGCTTGTTGCTGCATTTTTGTCGATAATGATGCTTCAAGCGAGATTATCAGTTGTAATGGATCTATCTTGTATAGAAATTTTCAACAAGCCACCCATAAATTATATCGAGGTAAAATTTCTCTAAATTTTGCTTGGAGTAACTCGTCGGTGGATAGAGGATTTCACCTGCCCATAATTAAATATCATCTTTTTCTTTGTTTTTGGCGGATAAAGCATATATTATATCCAATTTCCATGGAGGATAAATATGGTGACTGTAAAACCAATAATTTATGGACAATAAATTGCTTAGATAAAAAATACGATGAGCTCCGGATGTCTTTCTCAGGTAGATCTAGAGGCGGTAAGGTGAAGATCAAGTGTGGTATTAGAATAGTGTATGAGAAAGATTTGGAAGAAATAAAAGAGTTGCAGTGACATACCACTCAATCTTCTCCCAATTTTGAACACATCCGCCAACACTCTGCTCAAAACTGATGAAAAAAATTTTCAATTTTATAATGGGCCAATCGGGAAAGAAGCATTAACTGTGGTAAACTACTTAACCAACCTTGTCCTATTAATTGTTATTTTTTACACATCTTTTATATAATTTAATCATTCTAGACTTATTTACATTCCTTCGTATATATCAAACAAATTTGAATTTTTATTCATACTCATATTCAACATGAGCTCATTTTCTATACATATCCCAAATGTTGATTACATTCTTTATACCATTTAAAATTTTAGTCACTTAATTCATTCCTTTTTACATAATTTAAATGTGCACATTTTAATTGGTTTTCATTTTTTTATTTATTAAAATTTTATTTTCATTCTAGTAACAAAACCATAGAAATTTGAGAGGAGATTTTCACCGCTTAAAATGTCCCCAGTGTTTCACCTAAAACCTCTGGGAAAAGCTTGTAAAATTACTTGTGGGATTAAAACTTCATTAGTCAGTATATCTCCTAGTCACTGTTCACTTTGACTTTGACATTTCGTGTATCAACTCTTTGATTCCTGAAATTAGGGAGATTTGAATATATACTTTTATCCTTAATTCCTCACTCTTTTATTTTTATTTATTCATCTATATATCTTTGATTAGTTTGATTTTCGCGGAAAAGAATTATTGGAATTTGGAATCCAGGTCGCCGGTTCTGGAAGTAATTCAGCTTGTCAAATCCCAAATGTTTAAGATATTTGAGAAATTTGAGTAAAACACAAACTGTCTTTTGTCTACTCTCACCTTCTTGGAGTCTTCTCGGAAACAACATCTATAACCCCGAATTTCCACACCTACTCCCTTTCATTTCGAATACTAATGTTTTTAATTATTATCTTTCATTGTTAAGTACATAAAATGCAAACCGTCACCCGGCCCTCTTCTATTTTTCATATGTTTTTCCTCATATATTCATTATTTTCTGATTTTGAACACCAGATTGAAATATCCTTCTCCTTTCATACATCCTCATGTTGTCGTTACCTTCAACTTCTTCCTCCATTTCTAGAAAAAAATATGATGTTTTCTTGAGTTTCAGAGGTGAAGATACCCGCAACAACTTTACCGATCATCTCTATGATGCTCTAAGTAGGAGTGGGATCGTCACTTTCAGAGATGATCCAAAGCTGGAGGCCGGCGAAGAGATCGCACCTGAACTCTTTAAAGCAATTCACCAATCATGGTGCTCAGTAATCGTTTTTTCACAAACTTATGCCTTTTCAAGTTGGTGCTTGGAGGAGCTTGCTGAGATTGTTAAACAACATAACAACGACGGCCATAAAGTGTTTCCAATTTTTTACCATGTTGGTCCATCTGATTTAAGAAAACAAAAAGAGAAAGTGGAAGAAGCCTTTGCCAGACATAAAGAGAGATACAAAGAAGATAGTGAGAAGATCCAAAGATGGCGAAATGCTTTAATTCAAGTGGCTGCAATCAAGGGATGGCATTTAAATAACAGGTAATTCTTTCTTTTCTTCTTTATTTTCTAGTTTTTGGATATATATGTATAACTTTTTTTCTTTCTAATCCTATTTGTTTAATTGAAAAGTGTTATATTTCAATGAAAGAGCAAACTTTGTATTCTGGCTCCGCAACAGATCTTGCTTTCTTATTCTTGGTTCTTGTTTGCTTCCAAACTATATTATGTTTGATGATTCATTGAAAAGAAAGTGTATTTGAAACATATCACCAAAATTTTATTCAAAACATTAAATTTTCCTCTCTTTTTTAGGCATGAATCAGAATTTATTAAAGACATTGTCAAGAAGATATCAGCAAAACTATGTCAGACATATCCAGCTACTCATAGCGACTTGGTTGGAATTAGTAAACGTTTGGAGGATTTATATTTGAAAATAAACATTGGGGAAGATGATGTCCGAGTTATAGGAATTTGCGGAATGGGTGGTATCGGTAAAACGACACTCGCAAGAGCTGCTTACACTCAAATGTCATCTCATTTTGAAGGTAAAAGCTTTATTGCTGATATTCGAGAAGTTTCAGACAAATGCGGACTAGTTTCTTTACAGAAACAACTTCTTTCACAGATCTTTCATGGTGAATGCTTCAACTTTTTCGATGTTCATGAAGGGAGCGACATAATTAGCCATAGGTTGTCTCACAAAAAGGTTCTTGTTGTTCTTGATAATGTTGATAACATACAACACTTAAAATGCTTGGTTGGAAGGCACGATTGGTTCGGATTAGGAAGTAGAATCGTTGTAACAACAAGAGAAGAACATTTGCTTCGATCTTGGCCAGTTGATGATATGTATGAGCCCACAACATTGAATCCCAAAGATGCGCTTCAACTTTTCAGTCTGAAAGCTTTTCATAGTGATACAGTGCAGAAAGATGATTTCATTGAGCTTTCTAAACATGTTGTAAATTATGCTGGCGGACTCCTTTAGCTCTTGAAGTTTTGGGTTCCTTCTTGTGCGGTAGAGATGCGACTCAATGGAGAAGTGCGATTGAAAGACTTAAAAGAGATTCTAATAAAGAAATTTTCGATAAACTTCGAATCAGTTTTGATGGACTGGAAGAAAGGGAGAAGAATATATTTTTAGATATAGCATGCTTCTTCAATGGGGAGAATAAAGATTTTGTAATCAAAGTATTGGATGGTTGTGAGTTTTTTCCTGATATTGGAATTGATGTTCCCGTTAAAAAATCTCTCGTAAAAGTCGATAAACACAACAAAAATTTGAAGATGCATGACTTGTTACAAGAGATGGGAAGAACAATTGTTAGAGAAAAATGTATTGATGAACCTGGAAAACGTTGCAGATTGTGGGAGGAAAGAGACGTCCATCATGTCCTAACAAAAAACACTGTAAGTCATTCAACAATAGTTACATACTTTTTTTTTCTATCCTACATTATTCACCATTTATTTTATTTTCTTATTATCTGTCGTTGATCTTTTTTAGGCTACAAAATTGGTTGAAGGCATAATCATTGATATTAAAAGGTAAGAAGACACACATAAACTTATATCTATGTGTACTGTAAATAATTATTATTTTTAAATATGATAAAAAAACTATAACAAAACTTTTGACATTCAATATTTCAATGTTTAATTATGAAATTTATCTAGCAACATATTTACTTTTTCAAAAGAGAAATGTATGTATTTTTGAAATATTAATGGTATATTTTTTGTGAAAATTAATGCTATATATTTAATGTACTAAAAGTGTATATCAACAAATTAAATTATAACATGTCATCAAAATTTTTTAATGAAAATGGTTTTTTAATTATGTGTCATTGTTTGGTTCATTAACTTGTAAATTATGCATTGTTTATGGACCAAATATAAATCAACATATTAATTCAATTTTTAGGATTAGGTAATTTAACATTGGATGTGATTGTTAGATATAAGTATCTCTTTAATATGGGTATATTCAAAAAAAATTTAAAAATTATTTTTTTCACGTATTTAAAAAGGTTCTTAAAGGATCATATCTTAATACCCATATACGAATGTGCATTAGATATAAGTATTGGATACGAGTACTTAAAAAACAATATCGATGCAACATTTCTTTTAGATATTGAATGCTTTTGTATATTTTGAAGCTCATTTTTGTTTTGCTCATGGACATTAGGGAATCGAACAAGATGCTCAATTTGAGTGTGGATAGCTTCTTGAAGATGAAAAAACTGAGATTGCTCAAAGTGCTTTGCCTTTCAAATTGTGATGATCTTAAATATCTTTCTAATGAATTACGATTTTTAGATTGGACAGGATACCCTTTAAGATACTTGCCTTCAAGCTTTCAACCGAACAACCTTATTGCGCTTCTTTTACCATATAGTCACATTCAACAACTATGGAAGGGAAATAGAGTAAGAATTTACTCATCTTATCCTTGTGTTTTAGCTTATTTTAATATAAATTATTAAAATTTGATTAAGGTAAAACAAAAAAAAAAAAAGAAGCAAAAATGAGCATTATTATGTTTTCTCATTTATTTCTAATTTATTATGGTCTTCAACAGCCCTTGTTTAACATGAAAATAATGAACCTCAGAGGGTCTCAAAACCTGATCAAGACACCAGACTTCACAACAGCATCAAATCTTGAAGTTTTGATTTTGGAAGGTTGTACCAAATTAGTGGATGTTCATCCATCAATCCGGATGCTTAAGAGCCTTAAACTTTTGAATTTAAGAGATTGCAAAAGTCTTACGACTCTTCCAACCAAAATCGGAATGGAATCTCTAGAAACATTAATTCTTTCGGGTTGCTCAAGTCTTGTAAGGTTTCCGGAGATTGATGGGAAAATGGAACGTTTAAAACTCTAAATCTTTCCGGTTGTTATAGAGTGGAAAATTTATCGGAGAATTTGCAGCAAGCAAAGTTTTTGGAAGAGCTCGACTTGAGTGAAACAGCCATAACAGAACCACCATCCTTCATTTTCAATTTAAAATCCTAAAGTTCTGTCTTTCAATGGGCGCAAGGACCATCATATAAGTTACTACCAAATTTGCCTTCTCTTTTCAAGGTAATCCAAGGAAGAAGGACGAATCCCATGGCTCGGATGTTGCCTTTGTTGTCATGTTTGAGTTCTTTAAGAGAGCTAAAACTAAAGGACTGCAATCTTTGTGAAGGAGATATTCCACGTGATCTTTCTAGTCTATCCTGTTTGGAAGAACTTGATCTTAGTGGTAACAATTTCATCAGCATACCTGCATCTCTTACTCGACTCTCCAAGCTTGAAGAGCTTAGATTGTCAAATTGCAACATGTGCACTCTTGGTGAAGCAGATATTCATGGTCTATCCTCTTTGAAACGACTTTTTCTTGACGGTAACAATTTCATCACCGTTCCTTCGGCTCTGACTCAACTTTCCAAGCTTAAATTGCTTGC
This sequence comes from Gossypium raimondii, assembly GCF_025698545.1. NCBI lineage: Eukaryota > Viridiplantae > Streptophyta > Magnoliopsida > Malvales > Malvaceae > Gossypium > Gossypium raimondii. Next base: position 42,534 of record NW_026291183.1, on the reverse strand, counting down.
ATTATCAAATTGCATGAAGCTTAAATCGTTGCCTGAGCTACCAACAAGTATAGGAAGTGTGACAATAGATGATTGTTCTTCACTTGAAGTAGTTGCAAGTCCATCAAAAGTATGCAATTTAGTGGGTGGTGATGACATTCGTGCCATTAACTGCTTCAAATTGGCTGAGAAAATCAATGCATTAGCACTGCTGAAAGAACATATTAAGGTCTATTAATCTATTTTTTCTCCCTTACAAAATCTCATACTTGAGAATTTATGGTTTTAGTTACCAGACGACTTGTGTTTTATTTTGCAGGCACTTCCAAATTCTAGAAAATGGTTTGATGATGGCTTCTTTGATATTATGATGCCCGGAAGTGAAATTCCAGAATGGTTTAGCCAACAAAAAAGTGACTCTTCAATTAAGATACCCCTACCTATCAACCTTCGGAAAGATAGTCAATGGATTGGAGTTGCTTGTTGCTGCATTTTTGTCAATAATGATGCTTCAAGGAATAAGAAGTTTATCAGCTGTGAAGGATCGATTTTTCGAGGTAGAAATTGTCGACCAATTTATTGGAGAAACCGGTGGGTAGGTCGATACTTTCACAAGCCCATAATGAAAGATCACCTTTTTCTTCGTTATTTTCCGCGTGATAAATATGGTGACTGTGAAACCAATAATTTATGGACGACAGATTGCTTAGATCAAATATGCGATGAGCCTGAGTTGTCTTTCAGTACCTTTTTTGGACCAAATTACCGTTGTGTTAAGGTGAAGAAGTGTGGTGTTAGAATAGTGTATGAGAAAGATTTGGAAGAAATGAAAGAGTTGCAGTGCGATACCACTCAATCTTCTCCAAATTTTGAGCACATCCACCAACACTCTGCTCACAACCATGGATCAGTAGGTAGCACTTCTCACATAAAACGGAAACGTAATATCTATGAAGAAATGGAGGAAGAAGAGCCGCAACCAAAACTGATGCAAAATTTTTTCAATTTTGTAATGGACCAATCAAGAAAGAAGCATTAACTGAGGTAAACTACTTAACCAACTTTGTCCTATTAATTTTTGTTTACACATCTTGTATTTCATTTAAACAATTCTTCTAGACTTGTTTTACATATGAGATATGATCCTTCCATTATATGCCAAAACATTTTAAAAATTTTATTCATATTCATATTCAACGTCTACATATCTCAAATGTTGATAACATTGTTTTTATACCATTTAAAATTTTAGTCACTTAATTCATTCCTTTTACATAATCGAAATGTGTATATTTTGATTGGTTTCATCTTTTTTTTTATTAAAATTTTATTTTCATTATATATATATATTCACTTACATTTATATTTTATTTATAGGTTGAAGATGAGGTAAATTAAAACAAAATTGTGAGACAAAAATAAAGACGAAGCAAGTAATGATAAAATGAAAACCCTTTAATAAGGATCAATCATAATTTCAACTGAGTTAAAAATTATTTTATTTTTATTGGAGACCAACATATATTTAATCAGTCAAAACTGTTTTTATGTATTACTGAGCTTAGTGGAAGAAAATGATGGGAAAATGAAATACAGATGCGATCCTAAGCAACAAATACAGCTTTGCATGAGAACCTAATCCCATCACCAGACTATTTTAAGTGCTTGGAACTTGAAAATGAGAGCTCTTGTTTATCCTGCTCTATCTCCTGCGACTAATGTAAAAGAGTTACAACAATGCATACACAAACAAAACGAATATGGCGGCCTTCAGCTTCATCAATACACTAAATACGCCTAGGTGATCAAGATGGAGGGCTATACTTAAGATGTTGCTCATTGAAGCTGATTAACTGAAAGGGAAGGAAAAAAACAAAAGAAGTGCAAGAATTGTCAGCTCTTTGAGTCAATTTAATGAAGGAAAAGATCAGGCAAGAAAATGATCCATTACCAGCAGTGGATTGTTAGCTTGAAGATATTGGTTGTCCACCAGAACCTCTTTTCCATCGGACCTGTCAAAATGTGACAAACAAAATTTATCATCGACAACATGAACTTCAAGAAAGTGCAGCATAAATTTGAGGACTCTCAGAGACTCCAACAAAAGAATCACATCTAAGATCAGCAAGCTAAAAATTTTAGTTATCTAGCAGTTCATGTCCTAAATTACTTGCTATGTAAGGGGCCATAAGTGATAGCATCATCAATTTCTGGGAAATAAAATCCTAGGGAATGAAACAAAAAACTGTTATTTGAAGGTAGAAAGAATATTCCGAAAGCCAAAAAGAAATGTCTATATCAGGTCATACATACTCAATCAGCACATAGTGCTTATGAAGTGTAGGACATTCTCCCAAATCGAGAACTAAAGAAAAACATGATGATTTCTAAGAAACTACATCCAAAAACATGTGCAAACATGATAGTTACAACATAAAAGAGTACATAAAATGCCCCAACAACCACCGAAACTCTAAAGAGCGACATGAAAGTACATTAAGTGCTCATACATCGCAACATGATAAGTTGATAACTTTGACATTTCGTGTATCAACTCTTTGATTCCTGAAATTAGGCAGATTAATACTTTTATCCTTAATCCCTTACTCTTTTATTTTTATTTATTCATCTATATATCTTTGATTAGTTTGATTTTCGTGGAAAAGAATTATTGGAATTTGGAATCCAGGTCGCTGGTTCTGGAAGTAATTGAGCTTGTGCAAATCCCAAATGTTTAAGATATTTGAGAAATTTGAGTGTCTTTTGTCTACTCTCACCTTCTTGGAGTCTTCCCGGGAACAACATCTATAACCCCGAATTTCCACACCTACTCCCTTTCATTTCGAAAACTAATGTTTTTAATTATTGTCTTTCATTGTCAAGTACATAAAATACAAACCGTCCAACATTTTTAACTCTCACCTTCATGGAAAGAACATATCACCCGGCCCTCTTCTATTTTTCATATGTTTTTCCTCATATATTCATTCTTTTCTGATTTTGAGCACCAGATTGAAATATCCTTCGCCTTTCATACATCCTCATGTTATCGTTACCTTCAACTTCTTCCTCCATTTCTAGAAAAAAAAAATGATGTTTTCTTGAGTTAAATCGGATTTGTAGTCGAATTGGATAGGTTATTAGTTTGGTGGTCCAATGATTTAAAAATTATTAAAATTTAAAAAAGTTAAAATAGAGTTTCGATTCATTTAGTTTTTAACAGGTTGAATCAGTTCGTATCAATTTTCAATCTAATCAATTCAAAATCACTCATCGAACTAATTCTTTGTCGGCTCTTGATCTAATCGATCGTTCAATCCGATTCAAGCAAGACTGAATCAATAGATAAAAGATGAGAATAATTCTTAACAACAACCTGCAAACTATGAGATTAATTATATCTCAAATTGATCCAACATAAAACAGATAACATACTTACTTTGTCGGCCCCTAATTTCCACCCCTATGCTCATATACTTGCTTTTCTAGTTTCTTTGTGGGTATTGGACGATATATTTTCTGATTTTTAACACCACATTGAGATATTCTTCTCCTTTCATACATACTCATGTTGTCCTTACCTTCAACTTCTTCCTCCATTTCTAAAAAGAAATATGATGTTTTCTTGAGTTTTAGAGGTGAAGATACTCGCAACAACTTCACAGATCATATGTCTAACTAATAACATTATAAAAATATATGATTAAATTAGGTTAGAAATTAAATCTTAAATTTAGGCATAATTAAAAAAAAAACTAAAATTGAAATTCTAACATTTTCTTATAATGTAAAAGAAACAATATCCTATACATTAAATTAATAAATTGTATTCATACATAAAATTTTATGATACTGAGTAGATATAAGTTATTTTAGTCTGCACCTAATGAACATTTTAGATGCTTCAAATAGAACTTAATCATATAAAAGGCAAAATGTGAGGGACCGAATTTAAAATAACGCATTGTCCTCCCTGACAGGTGTCTCCAAATACTTCTTTAATATATAGTTATATAGACAATTATATGATTATGTAAATGAAAGTAAAAGACAAACCGTCCAACACTCTACTTATTACTTAGAATTATTGTAGGCTCCATTTTGTCTACACCCACCTTCTTGGATTCTTCCTGGAAAGAACATGCATCACCCAATGTCCACACCTACTCGTATTCATTTCGAAAATGAAAAGGTTAAAAAGATTAAAAGAAATTGCTTAGAAACTTCCTTTATTCTTCCCTGAAATTTTCATCTGTTTTTCTCAATCTTCACTTTCATATACTTACTGTTTCTAATTTCTTTCTGGCGTATTGAGCGATCAATTTTCTGATTTTGAACACTACATCCACATATGTATTTTTCTTCTCAAACATCGTCATGTTGTCATTACCTTCATCTTCCTCATACATTTCTAGAAAGAAATATGATGTTTTCTTGAGTTTTAGAGGTGAAGATACTCGCAAAAACTTCACCGATCATCTCTATGCTGCTCTAAAGAGGAGTGGGATCGTCACTTTCAGGGATGATCCCAAGCTGGAGGCCGGTGAAGAGATCGCGCCAGAACTCTTTAAAGCAATTCAGCAATCATGGTGCTCGGTAATTGTTTTTTCAGAAACTTATGCCTTTTCAAGTTGGTGCTTGGAGGAGCTTGCTGAGATTGTTCAACAACATAACAACGACGGCCATAAAGTGTTTCCAATTTTTTACGATGTTGATCCATCTGATTTAAGAAAACAAAAAGGGAAAGTGGAAGAAGCCTTTGCCAGACATGAAGAGAGATACAAAGAAGAAAGTGAGAAGATCCAAAGGTGGCGAAATGCTTTAATTCAAGTGGCTGCAATCAAGGGATGGCATTTAAATAACAGGTAATTCTTTCTTTTCTTCTCTATTTTCTAGTTTTTTGGATATATATATATATATATATATATGTATGTGTAACTATTTTTTTTTCCTAATCCTATGTGTTTAATTGAAAAGTGTCATATTTAGCAAATTTTGTCTTCTGGCTCCGCAACAGATCTTGCTTTCTTATTCTTGGTTCTTGTTTGCTTCCAAACTATATTATGTTTCATGATTCATTGAAAAGAAAAGTGCATTCGAAACATATCAACAAAATTTTACTCAAAACATTAAAATTTCTTTTTTTTAGGCATGAATCAGAAATTATTAGAGACATTGTTAAGAAGATATCAGCAAAACTATGTCAGACATATCCAGTTACTCATAGCGACTTGGTTGGTATTAGTGAACGCTTGGAGGATTTGTATTTGAAAATAAACATTGGGGAAGATGATGTCCGCGTTATAGGAATTTGCGGAATGGGTGGCATCGGTAAAACGACACTCGCAAGAGTTGCTTACACTCAAATGTCACCTCATTTTGAAGGTAAAAGCTTTATTGCCGATATTCGAGAAGTTTCAGACAAATGCGGCCTAGTTTCTTTACAGAAACAACTTCTTTCACAGATCTTTCATGGTGAATGCTTCAACTTTTTCAATGTTCATGAAGGAAATAAAATAATTAGCCATAGGTTGTCTCACAAAAAGGTTCTTGTTGTTCTTGATAATGTTGATAACATACAACACCTAAAATGCTTGATTGGAAGGCATGATTGATTCGGATTAGGTAGCAGAATCATTGTAACAACAAGAGACGAACATTTGCTTCGATGTTGCCAAGTTAATGATGTGTATATGCCCACAACACTTAATCCCAAAGAGGCGCTTCAACTTTTCAGTCTGAAAGCTTTTCATAGTGATACAGTGCATAAAGATGATTTCATTGAACTTTCTAAACATGTTGTAAATTATGCTGGTGGACTCCCTTTAGCTCTTGAAGTTTTTGGTTCCTTTTTGTGCGGTAGAGATGCGACTCAATGGAGAAGTGCGATTGAAAGACTTAAAAGAGATTCTAATAAAGAAATTCTCGATAAACTTCGAATCAGTTTTGATGGACTGGAAGAAAGGGAGAAGAATATATTTTTAGATATAGCATGCTTCTTCAACGGGGAGAAGAAAGATTTTGTAATGAAAGTATTAGATGGTTGTGAGTTTTTTCCCGATATTGGAATTGATGTTTTCATTAAGAAATCTTTAATAAAAGTCAATGATGTCAACCAATATTTGTGGATGCATAGTTTGTTGCAAGAAATGGGAAGAAAAATTGTTAGAGAAAAATGTGTTGATGAACCTGGAAAACGTTGCAGATTGTGGGAGGGAAGTGACGTCCATCATGTCCTAACAAAAAACACTGTAAGTCATTCAACAAAAGTCACATACTATTTCTTTTCTATCCTACATTATTCACCATTTATTTTATTTTCTTATTGTCATTCTTAATCTTTTTAGGCTACGAAATGATTGAAGCCATAATCATCGATAATAAAAGTAAGAAGACACACATAAACTTATATCTATGTGTCTTGTAAATAATTATTATTTTTAAATATGATAAAAAACTATAGCAAAACTTTTGACATTTAATATTTCAATGTTCAATTATGAAATTTATCAACTAACATATTTACTTTTCAAAAGAATCAAAAGAGAAATGTATGTATTTTGAAATATTAATGGTATATATATATTTTTGTGAATATTAATGGTATATATTTAATGTACTAAAAGTGTATATCAATAATTAGATTATAACATGTCATCAAAATTTTTAATGAAAATGGTTTCATTTTTAATTATGTGTCATTGTTTGGTTCATTAACTTGTAAATTATGCATTGTTTGCGACCAAATATAAATCAACATATTAATTCAATTTTTAGGATTAGGTAATTTAACATCGGATGTGATTGTTAGATATAAATATCTCTTTAATATGGGTATATTCAAAAAATTTAAAAATTAGTTTTTTCACGTATTTAAAGGTTCTTAAAGAATCATATCTTAATACTCATATACGAATGTGCATTAGATATAAGTACGGATACGAGTACTTAAAAACAATATCAATGCAACATTTCTTTTAGATATTGAATGTTTTGTATATTTTGAAGCTCATTTTGTTTTGCTCATGGATATTAGGGAATCGAACAAGATGATCAATTTAAGTGTGGATACCTTCTTGAAGATGAAAAAATTGAGATTGCTCAAAGTGCTTTGCCTTTTAAATTGTGATGATCTCAAGTATCTTTCTAATGAACTACGACTTTTAGATTGGACAGATACCCTTTAAGATACTTGCCTTCAAGCTTTCAACCGGATAACCTTGTCGCACTTCTTTTACCATATAGTCACGTTCAACAACTATGGAAGGAAATATAGTAAGAATTAACTCATCTTATCCTTGTGTTTTAGCTTATTTTAATATAAATTATTAAACTTTGATTAAGGTAAAACAAAAAAACAAAAATGAGCATTATTATGTTTTCTCATTTGTTTCTAATTTATTATGGTCTTCAACAGCCCTTGTTTAACTTGAAAATAATGAACCTCAGAGGGTCTCAAAACCTGATCAAGACACCAGACTTCACAACCGCATCAAATCTTGAAGTTTTGATTTTGGAAGGTTGTACCAAATTAGTGGATGTTCATCCATCAATCCGGGTGCTTAAGAGCCTTAAACTTTTGAATTTAAGAGATTGCAAAAGTCTTAGGACTCTTCCAACCAAAATTGAATGGAATCTCTTGAAACATTAATTCTTTCGGGTTGCTCAAGCCTTGTAAGGTTTCCAGAGATTGATAGAAAATGGAACGTCTAAAAACTCTAGATCTTTCTGGTTGTTATAGAGTTGAAAATTTATCAGAGAATTTGCAGCAAGCAAAGTTACGACCAAATTTGTCTTCTCTTTTCAAGGTAATCGTAGGAAGAAGGAAGAATCCCATGCCTCGTATGTTGCCTTCGCTGTTAGGTTTGAGTTCATTAAGAGAGCTAAAACTAAGGGACTGCAATCTTTGTGAAGGAGATATTCCACGAGATATTTCTGGTCTATCCTCTTTGAGACGTCTTGATCTTAGTGGTAATAATTTCATCAGCATACCTGCATCTCTTACTCGACTCTCGAAGCTTTCGTCTCTTGATTTGTCAAATTGCAACATGGGCACTCTTGGTGAAGCAGAAATTCACGGTCTATCCTCTTTGAAATGTCTTCGTCTTTGTGGTAACAATTTCATCACCATTCGTTTGGCTCTTACTCAACTTTCCAGGCTTGAATCACTTGTATTATCAAATTGCATGAAGCTTAAATTGTTGTCTGAGCTACCGATTAGTTTAGCATGTGTGATTATAGATGGTTGTTCTTCACTTGAAGTAGTTACAAGTCTATCAAAAATATGCAATTCAGTTATAGCCATTAACTGCTTCAAACTGGCTGCGAATATCAATGCAATAACACTGCTGAAAAAATATCTTAAGGTCGATTAATCTCTTATCTCTTATTTCTCCCTTACAAAATCCCATACTTGAGAATTTACAGTTTTAGTTACCAAACGACTTGTGTTTTGTTTTGCAGGCGTTTGGAAATTCTAGAAAATGTTTCAAGTAATTATCCCAGGAAGTGAAATCCCAGATTGGTTTAGCGAACAAAAAGTGAGTCGAGTCTTCAATTAAGGTACCCTACCTATCAACCTTCGAAAAGATAGTCAATGGGTTGGAGTTGCTTGTTGCTGCATTTTCGTTAATACTCATGTTTCAACGGATGTCCAACATATCGTGTTCGGAGAATCTATTTTTCGAGGTAGAATTCGTCAACAGATTAAATGGAGAGGCAAGTTGGCGGGTAAAGGATATAACCAGCCCATAATGAAAGATCACCTTTTTCTTTGTTATTGGTCGCGTGATGTATTAGATGTATTTGCCTATAAATATGGTTACAGTGAAACCAATAATTTATGGACAACAGATTGCTCAGATGAGGAATGCAATATGTTTGAGGTGGCGTTCACAGCTCCAGCTGGATACAAAGCTAAGGTGAAGAAGTGTGGTGTTAGATTAGTGTATGAAAAAGATTTGAAAGAAATAAAAGAGTTGCAGTGCCATACCACTCAATCTTCTCCAAATTTTGAACACATGCACCAATACTCTCCTCACAATGATGGAACAGTAGGTAGCATTCCTCACATAAAACGAAAACGTAACATCTACGAGGAAGTGGAGGAAGAAGTGCCACAACCAAAACGGATGCAAAATTTTTTCAATTTTATAATGGACCAATCCGGGAAGAAGCACTAACTGTGGTAAACTACTCAACCAATCTTGTCCTATTAGTTGGTTATTTATTTATTTATTTACATATCTACGTTGTTTACATCTTTTGTTTCATTCATTCTAGATTTATTTGCGTATGAGATATAATCCTTCTTATATTCTATACATTTCTTATATGAATGTTGAAATGTGTATTCTTTTTACATAATTGAAATGTGTACATTTTGATTGGTATTTTTTTTCTTAAAATTTTATTTTCATTATATATGTTAGACCTGTCCATGGGCAGGCGCCTGCCCGCCCAAATATGGGAGGTTTGGGTAAAATATAGGCCGAAATATGGGCTTGGGCAAAATTTTAGGCCCGTTTAAAAATGGGCAGACCTCAGCAAGTTTTTTGGCCTGCCTGGCTCGCCCAAAAAAAATATTAAATATATTTTTTATTTTTAAAATATAATAGTTTTTTATTTTAAGTTTATTTACTTTCATTTCCTTGACTAGTGTTACAAAATAATAATAATAAAACATCAAGTTTGTTTTACTAATCAAATGTTAGATTTTGTTACAACAATTAATACAATTAATACAATTAATAATTTGATAAATTTACTAATCAAATGTTAGATTTTATTACAACAATTAATACAATTAACAATTAATAATTTGATAATTTTACTAACAATTAAATTTAATAACAATTAGTTTTAATTTTATTAAAAAATAATTTTAATTTTAATTTTAATTAAAAACGGGACGGGCCGGGCTCGGGCCTCATATTTTTTCTTCTGGCCGGGCCTGGGCAAAATCTCAAGCCCATATTTCGGGCCCGGGCCTAATAAATGGGCTGAAATTTTTGTGGGCCCGGCCCGAACCCGGCCCGGCCAGGCCCATGGACAGGTCAAATATATGTACACTTACATTTATATTTTATTTGTAACTTGAGACAGAAATGTGGAGAAAAATGGATAGCTTTGGTAACAAAGCAGATAATAATAACATGAAAATATTTTAATGAGGATTAGATCATAATTTCAGTTGATTTAAAAATCATTTCATTTTTATTTGTGATCAACTTATATGTTCAATTTACTCAATCAAAATTGTTTTTATATATTTGGAAGATAAAATATAAGTCCTTACTAATATTTAAATAGGTTTAATTCCTTCTAATAAATATACCATTAAAATTTTAATCTAAAATGAAAATAAAAGATAGGAGAACATACATGTACATTTATACACGAGTATTATCGATCTTTTTTGTTAAAATGTCCAATAAAAACAATGTCAAAAACCTTTAATGCTTCATATTTCAATGTTTACATTTATGAAATTAATCTACCAATGCATTACTTCTTCAAAAATGGTATGAATGTCCTTTATATTTTCGATAACAAAATAAATTATTACAAATGTCTATTCAAATCTAAAGAATTTCATCAATTAAATGAAGACCTCATTGTTATCTAAAGTCAACTTAGCAATATAATTAACTTCTAGATTCCTTTCATGTGAAATATATTTAAATTTTCAGTGACTAATATTGTCTATCAAGTCTTGCTGAATATGTTGGACAAGTGCGGAGGAAGATGTCTTTGAGAAGGATTCTTGAATAGCTTGAATAGCTTCTTGACTCTACTTATCCAAACCCTAAACATATTCAATACAGCATCACCTTTACCAAATAATTTTTCTGATCGTCTTAAAAGGAGAGCAAAATAACTTGTGTCCGCGACAAAACTGACTAGAACCCTCAATCTCTATTGTATTTCCTTTTTCTTGTGTGTGTAATAATGTCTTGTTTGATCATGCTTGTGTTGCTTTTCCTCCTGAACCTTGTATCTTCAGATATCAATCAGGGTCAGTTCTGTTTCGATGGTTACTTGAATGTTGATGGAGTTGCAGGCGTAGATTCAAGTGGGCTCTTTAAACTGACTAATTTTACAAGGCAAACAGAAAGTCACATCTTCTACAAGAATCCAATCCAATTCAAGAACTCCACAAATGGTAGTGTTTTCTCTTTTCCCGCCACATCCATTTTTGCAATTGTATTGAATACCCTACTTTGTCTGGCCATGGATTAGCCTTTGTAGTCTCGCCTAACAATGGAATTCCTGGAGCTCTTCCCAGCCAGTATCTTGGTCTTTTCAATCAATCAAACAACGGTAACAGATCAAATCATATTGTGGCGGTCGAGCTGGACATAATTATGAGCAGCGAATTCGATGACATAAACGACAACCATGTTGGCATCGATATCAATGGCCTAAACTCAATGGTATCTTCTCCTGCAAGGTATTTCACTGATGAGGGAAAGTTCATAAATGTCAGCCTTATAAGAGAGGATCCACTGCAAATTTGGGTTGAATACAGTGGGACTAAAAAACGACTCCACTTTTATCCTTGAATCGGGATTTGTCTCCATATATTTATGACTCTATGTATGTAGGTTTCTCATCTTCCACAGGTTCTGTTTTATCATCACACTACATATTGGCATGGAGTTTCAAGATGAATGGCTCAGCTGAGGAGCTAGACTTGTCTCACCTTCCAAAAGTTCCACGATTTGTTAATGATAATAATCGAGGAATCAAGCAATTGAAGAAGATTTTGGCTATCGCCATTTTTTTCACAGGTCTCACTTTAGTCCTCGTATTGGTTTTCAGGTTTGTGTTGATCTCAAGGAAGAAGAGATTCATGGAGATTCTGGAGGATTAGGAGGTTCAGTACGGGCCTCATAGATTCTCATATAAAGATCTATTCAAAGCAACAAAGGGTTTAAAGAAAAGGAAGTTCTAGGGAGAGGTGGATTTGGTAAGGTGCATAAGGGTGTTTTACCATCTTCCAACATACAAATTACCGTCAAAAGGATCTCTCATAATTCAAGGCAAGGTATGAGAGAATTCGTGGCTGAGATTGCAACCATCGGTCGCCTCAGACATCCGAATTTGGTTAGACTTCTCGGTTATTGCAGGCGCAAGCACGAGTTGCTTTTGGTTTATGACTGCATGCCTAATGGAAGTCTTGACAATTTTCTTTACCACCAACCTAATAGGAGCCTTAAGTGGACACAAAGGTTTAATATCATCAAGGACGTAGCGTCCGCGTTGTTCTATCTGCACCAACAGTGGGTGCAAGTCATCATTCACAGAGATATCAAGCCTGCCAATATGCTGACAGTTACATGAACGCCCGACTAGGAGATTTCGGGCTGGCAAAAACTATGCGACCTTGGAAATGATCCTCAAACCTCGCATGTAATAGGTGATGGATCCGTTCTTGACATTTATAGAAACTAGGCGAAACAATAAATTGAACCTTTTAAAAATTATAAAATGTAATATAATAAAATAAAATCATATACTAGTAATTTCATTAAATAATATCTTTTATGACATTAAGCAAATAAAATATTTTTCCAACAAAATTAAAAAAATTCTTCAATCTACTCCTATGTTATCAACTACAAGAACACAAAAAATCATAAATAAAAAAATGGGCTCTACGAGCATTCTGAGATACAAAATTATTAATGATAACACCAACACCAATGTTTTCCAAAAAAATCATTCTCGATTGATAAAATTGCCAGACCATTCAACCGTTCTTGTGACATTGACGACCACAAGATTCATTTCTCTTATAGACCCCTTTTCAACTAAAATGTCTCTTGTTTTGTTATCAAGACTAGCTCAATTTCTAGGATCATAAATATCCAAAAAAGAAATTATTTGTTCTTCAACAATGCTAATATTAGGAGGAATTATTTGTTCTTCATTAAGAATAAGATTTTCAATACGGATACATTTAACACATCATTAGGTTCATTTGGGTCATTAATTTCATCATTCTCATTGATATCATTATGCAAACTTTCATTTAATTGATCCTATTTTTCATTAAAATTACTTTAAAAATTATCAATAGCATATTGTTGTGATTATTTTAACTCTTTAGCATGTTTTCTCTTTTACTTTTTTCACTTTCAGATAAATAATTTTTAGGCAACATTATATATAAAAGATAAATTAGATACTCAAGTAACACAAGAAAATAAAACAATAGTACTTGATAGAAGAATTTCAAGTTGAATATTTACTTTTACATTTGTTAATTTCAAAAGTCAAATTGAGCCACTAAAATTCTATAAATATAATTATAAAAATCAATTACAAATAAACACTGTAATTAACAATATCCAATTATTTGTGAGGAAAATACAACTTAAAAATTAAATGAGTAGCAAAAACAATTAAAATTTCAATTGTATAAAGGCATAAAGAAAAGGTATGTAGTAGTATGTTGTACTATGATTAATCAAAGAATGAATTAGGGGAGAAACTAAATATAATGATGAATTAATGACTTTATTAGTTAAAATCCAAAAATGTCATCAAATTAAGAATGAAAAGGTTACAAGAAAGAAGAGAAAGGAGGTAAAATTATACCTACAACAATGGTAGATTCGACAAACCGCGGATGAGAGGTTCTAAATCTTTCAAATATAAAATAAAATTAATAACTTTAATTTATTAATGCTAATGACGGATGAATGATATATTACTCAAATCAAATTTGGTCCTATTTAATTTGTAGAAAATTTCTCCCACTGCCATGGTTATGAGAAAATAAATAAGGTTGAATGCTAGTAACGATTGATTTTTTGAGAAAAATTAAAATTATTTTTTAACTTTAAAGATAGGAGTTGAAATTTGAGAATTAGAAGAGGTTTGGAGAAGCAAATGAGTTGATGATGAAATAAGGTTGATTGGTGGGGCTATATTTTGTTGACAGGTAGGAATCAGACCATAACGAAAGATCACCTTTTTCTTCGTTATTGGTCGCGTGATAAATTATTTCCATTTTCATTGGAGGATAAATATGGTGACTGTGAGCTTGAGGTGTCTTTCTTACATCCATGTAAACCCAATGCTAAGGTGAAGTGTGGTGTCAGAATAATGTATGAGAAAGATTTGGAAGAAATAAAAGAGTTGCAGTGCCATACCACTCTATCTTCTCTAAATTTCGAACACATCCACCAACACTCTGCTCACAACCATAGATCAGTAGGTAGCACTTCCCACATCAAACAGAAAATGTAACATCTACGAGGAAGCAGAGGAAGAAGGGCCGCAACCAAAATGGATGCAAAAATATTTCAATTTTATGATGGACCAATCGGGGAAGAAGCATTGATTGTGGTAAAGTACTTAACCAACCATGTACTATTACTTCTATTTCATTTGAAATAATCATTTTAAATTTATTTAAGTATAAGATATGATCTTTTAATATATATTAAAAAATATAAAATTTTAGCCGTACAATAGTATTGAATATGTACATATCTCAAATGTTGATAATATAATTTTTATACCATTAAAATTTTGTCACTTAATTTACAATTTTTACTATTTAAAATTTTAGTCGTTCAATTCATTCCTTTTACATGATTGAAATGTGTACATTTTAACTAGTTTTATTTATTTATTAAAATTTTGTCTTCATTATATATATTCACTTACATTTATATTTTATTTGTAGGTTGAAGTAAATATAATCAATTTGAGATAGAGAGATGTGAAGAAAATGGATCGTTTCATGACAATGCATGTAATAATAAAGTTAAAAATCCTTTAATGAGAATAAGATCATAATTTATGCTGAGTTAAAAACTATTTCATTTTTGTTTTGAGACTAATTTATGTGTTCAATTTAATCAATCAAAATTATTTTTATATATTTGGAATATTAAATATAAGTCATTTACAATACTCAAATAGGTTTAATTTCTTATAATAAAAGTATCATTTAAATTTCATGGCTTGAAGTACAAATAATATTATTCTAACTCTTTCTTTTATAAAGTATATTTTATGTTTAGACATTTATTTTAACACTTATTCAAATATGAATATAAAGAGTATGCTCCTTTAATTAATTGGAAGATCTTTTTCGTGTGAGACACGTCACATTCATATCTAATATTTTAAAAAATTTAAAAGATTCATTTTTGTTCATTCTAATATTAGGGTTTAGAGATATGATTTTGGTTGACATGAGCAAGATTTTCAACGGTTGTGTTTTTATGATATCAAGAAAATTTCTCAATTTGAGATAAGTTAATATATGAGCGATATAGATTAATCTTTTTCGTGATATCAACAATAAATTTTAATATTATTTTAATACTATAAAAATATTGAAGGGTCCTACTTATATTTTTAGGAGAGTTATAATATATACAAAGGAGGAAATTACAAAATTTTAAGCCTTAGGGGCCTACTTATATTTTTGGGAGGGTCATATTATATTTACAAAGGACAAAATTACAAAAAATTAAATTTTGAAGGGCTATGGCCCATGGGCCTCTACATGGCTCCGTCGTTGCATCAATGCAAAATCGAGAAAGAAATGAATAAGACGATCTTCTAACTCCCTACCCCAAGCCCTAATATAAGCAAGGGAAGTCGGAAATTTTGAGAGGATCGAAATTAAATTGTATTTTTATGATAGTAAAATTGCAATTTTACCATTTTAATAGTTATATATTTATAATTTTAAAGGATTAAAACAAATTTTATCATTTTAGGGAGCCAAAGTATAATTTTATCATTACAAATTTAAAATTTTAAGGGCCCTAAAAGGAAAATTTCCATTTTAGTCCTCATCCATTCTGTAAGTTGATCTTATTTAACCATCAAATTTTATAAAAAATTTATTTTAGTCATTTATTTAATTTTTTATCTTTTTAGCTTTTTAACTTGTGTTTTCTATCAAATCACCCTAAAATTTGATGAATAAGTTAAATTTTTAACTTTACTGATATAGCATACATGTATATTGCCACATGGATGACATATCATCATTTAATTTATTTTTAAAATTTCAAAAATAAAAATATATTTTTAAAATTAAAATATTAAAAATTTAAAAATATTTTTAAAATTTAAAATATTAATTAAATACTAACATGTTATCTGTATGGTAATCCGTAAAGTGAATAAACATTAATTTTTTTATCTATTTTAATGAGACCGAAAATTCATTTTTTTTCTTTTTAAAATTACATGACCGAAAATTCATTATGACTTATTTATATTCAGCGGAAGAAAATTAATTTGGGTTTGTGATAAGAAAAATAATTGGTGAAGCCGTGAAGGTGACATCATTCATTACACAACTCCTTTTTCCTTCAATGGGAACGTTTTGTTGCGGCCATAATTCATTGTCGGTGGTAGAGGTGTTGATGGTGGAGTGGTCATTCGAAACCATTGCCTAATTGTGACTAATTAGGTAAGGAATTCACTCAAAGTAATTATTCTAGGGTCCATTTTATCAACACCCACCTTCTTGGATTCACATGCATCACTCATTTATGACCCCCCAATTACCACAACTACTCGCGTTCATTTGGAAAATGAAAAGGTTATAGAAAAATTGCTTAGAAACCACCTTCATTCTTCCCTGGAAATTTGATCTGTTTCTACTTTCTTTCAGCCGTATTGAGCGATCAGTTTTCTGATTTTCAACACTACATCCACATATATATTTTTTTCTCGCACATTGTCATGTCGTCATTACCTTCAACTTCTTCGTCCAATTCAAGAAAGAAATATGATGTTTTCTTGAGTTTTAGAGGTGAAGATACCCGCAACAACTTTACCGATCATCTCTATGATGCTTTAAGTAGGAGTGGGATCGTCACTTTCAGGGATGATCCAAAGCTGGAGGCCGGCGAAGAGATCTCGCCAGAACTCTTTACAGCAATTCAGCAGTCATGGTGTTCGGTAATCGTTTTTTCACAAACTTATGCCTTTTCAAGTTGGTGCTTGGAGGAGCTTGCTGAGATTGTTAAACAACATAACAACGACGGCCATAAAGTGTTTCCAATTTTTTACGATGTTGATCCATCTGATTTAAGAAGACAAAAAGAGAAAGTGGAAGAAGCCTTCGCTAAACATGAAAAGAGATACAGAGAAGATAGTGAGAAGATCCAAAGGTGGCGAAATGCTTTAATTCAAGTGGCTGGAATCAAGGGATGGCATTTAAATAACAGGTAACTCTTTCTTTTCTTCTCTATTTTCTATTTTGGGATATATATGTATAACTTTGTTTTTCTTTCTAATCCTATGTGTTTAATTGAAAAGTGTCTTGGTTGTTGTTTGCTTCGAAACTATAGTATGTTTCACGATTCATTGAAAAGAAAGTGCATTTGATAATATGAAACAAAATTATTCAAAAATTAAAATTTCATTTCTTGTAGGCATGAATCAGAATTTATTAGAGAGATTATTAAGAAGATATCAGCAAAACTATGTCACCCAGTTACTCATAGTGACTTGGTTGGAATGACTGAACGCTTGGAGGATTTATATTTGAAAATAAACATTGGGGAAAATGATGTCCGCATTATAGGGATTTGCGGAATGGGTGGTATCGGTAAAACAACACTCGCAAGACTTGCTTATAATCAAATGTCACATCATTTTGAAAGTAAAAGCTTTATTGCTGATATTCGAGAAGTTTCAGACAAATGTGGATTAGTTTCTTTACAGAAACAGCTTCTTTCGGAGATTTTTCATGATGAATGCTTCGAATTTTTCAATGTTCATGAAGGGAATGATATAATTAGTCATATGTTGTCTCGCAAAAAGGTTCTTGTTGTTCTTGATGATGTTGATAACATTCAACACTTAAAATGCTTGGTTGGAGGGCATGATTGGTTCGGATTAGGGAGTAGAATCATTGTAACAACAAGAGACGAACATTTGCTTCAATCTTGCCAAGTTGACGATGTGTATATACCCACAACATTGAATACCACAGATGCGATTCAACTTTTCAATTTGAAAACTTTCCGTAGTGATACAGTGCCGAAAGATGATTTTATTGAGCTTTCTTACCATGTTGTAAGTTATGCTGGTGGGCTCCGTTAGCTCTTGAAGTTTTAGGTTCCTTTTGTGCGGTAGAGATGCTGCTCAATGGAGAAGTGCGATTGAAAGACTTAAAGAGATTCTAATAAAGAAATTCTTAATAAACTTCGGATCAGTTTTGATGGATTGGAAGAAAGAGAAAAATATATTTCTAGATATAGCATGCTTCTTCAACGGGGAGAAGAAAGATTTTGTAATGAAAGTATTGGATGGTTGTGAGTTTTTCCCGATATTGGAATTGATGTTCTCATTAAGAAATCTTTAATAAAAGTCGATGATGGCAACCAATATTTGTGGATGCATGACTTGTTGCAAGAAATGGGAAGAAAAATTGTTAGAGAAAATCTATTGATGAACCGGAAAATGTTGCAGATTGTGGGAGGAAACAGATGTCCATCATATCCTAACAAAAAACACGGTAAGTTACTCAACAAAAGTTACATACTATTTTTTTTTATAGAATATCTAATAATATATGATATAAATTCAAAGCTTAGTATAATTGGTTGATACAACATCCATAAAAAGTGTTATTTGGTACTTTTGAGATAAATTATGTTTGATGTTTACAAATGTTAACAAAATTTATAGAAAAAATTTAATTTCATTGCATTACCCTCATTAGAAACTGTTTTACTTTGTTTAAAATGCTTTATTTATTATATTTCGAGCATAATAATGCTAGAAGTTTAATTTTACATTATACACCATTTATTTTATTTTCTTATTTTCAATTCTAAATTTTTTAGGCCACGAAATGATTGAAGGCATATTCATCAATAATAAAAGGTAAGAAAGTGCATATAAGTTTATATCTTTGTGTATTATAAATGATGATTTTATTTATTTTAAATGTGATAAGAAACTATAGCAAAACCTTTGACATTCAATATTTTCAATGTTTAATTATGAAATTTATCTAGCACATATTACTCTTTTAAAAGAATCAATATTGAAATGTGTATATCTTTGTGAAATATTATGGTATATATTTAATGCACTAATAGTGTATACACCAATGAATTAGATTGTAACATGTCATCCAAATTTTTTTAAAATGAATATGGTTTTATTTTTAATTATGTATCATTGAACCATATAGAATTATGCATTGTTGGCTGACCAAATATAAATCAAAATATTAATTCACATTTTTAGGGTTTGGTAATATAACGTCGGATGTGTGGTTGTTAGATATGTGTATATCTTCAGATTGGTACATTCAATTTTTAAAGAATTTTTCATGGATTTAAAGAGTTCTTAAAGGATCTTAATATCGATATTCGGATATGCATTAGATAAAAGTATAGGATACGGTACATAAAAAACGACATCGATACAACATAGCTCTTAGATATTGAATGTTTTAATTTCTATACTCTTAAGCTCATTTTGTTTTCCTCATGGATAAAAGTATTGGATACAGGTACTTAAAAACAATATCAATGCCACATAGCTTTTAGATATTGAATGTTTTGTATATTCTAAAGCTCGTTTTATTTTGTTCATGGCTATTAGGGAATCAAGCAAGGTGCTCACTTGAGTGTCAATGCCTTCTCAAAGATGAAAAATTGAGATTGCTCAAAGTGCTTTGCCTCTCAAATTGTGATGATCTCAAATATCTTTCTAATGAACTACGACTTTTAGATTGGAAAGGATGCCCTTTACGATCGTTGCCCTCAAGCTTCCAACTAGACAACCTTGTCGCACTTCTTTTACCATATAGTAACATTAAACAACTATGGAAGGAAAATAGAGTAAGAATTAACTCATTTGGTCATTGTGTTTTAGCTTATTATAATATAAATGATTAAATTTTGATTAAGATAAAAATAAAAATGAGCATTATTATATTATCTCATTTGTTTCTAATTTATTATGGTCTTCAACAGCCCTTGTATAAGTTGAAAATGATGAACCTTGAAGGGTCCCAAAACCTGATCAAGACACCAGACTTCACAACAGCACCAAAACTTGAAGCTTTGATCATGAAAGGTTGCACCAAATTAGTGGATTTTCATCCATCAATTGGAATGCTTAAGAGCCTTAAACTTTTGAATTTAAGAGATTGCAAAAGTCTTAGGACTCTTCCGACGATAATTGGAATGGAATCTCTTGAAACATTAATTCTTTCGGATTGCTCAAGTCTTGTAAGGTTTCCAGAGATTGATGGGAAAATGGAACGTCTAAAAACTCTAGATCTTTCTGGTTGTTATAGAGTTGAAAATTTATCGGAGAATTTGCTGCAAGCAAAGTCTTTGGAAGAGCTTGACTTGAGTGAAACAGCCATAACAGAACCACCATCCTTCATTTTCAATTTAAAATCTTAAAGTTCTGTCTTTCAATGGGTGCAAGGGACCATCATATAAGTTACGACTAAATTTGCCTTCTCTTTTCAAGGTAATCCAAGGCAGAAGGACGAATCCCATGGCTCGGATGTTACCTTCATTGTCAGGTTTGAGTTCATTAAGAGAGTTGAATCTAAGGGACTGCAATCTTTGTGAAGGAGATCTTCCACGTGATATTTCTGGTCTATCTTCTTTGATACATCTTGATCTTAGTGGTAACAATTTCATCAGCATACCTGTATCTTTTACTCGACTCTCAAAGCTTAAATTGCTTGCATTATCAGACTGCTTGAATCTTAAATCGTTGCCTGAACTTCTAAAAAGTATAAAAACGGTGTGGATAGATGGTTGTGCTTCACTTGAAGTAGTTGCAAGTCCATCAAAAGTAAGCAATTTAGTGGATTCGGCTGCCGTTAGCGCCATTAACTGCTTCAAATTGTCTGAGAATATCTATGCATTAACACTGCTGAAAACACATCTTAAGGTCGATTAATCTCCTTATTTTCCCTTACAAAATCTCATACCAGAGAATTTATGGTTTTAGTTACCAAACGACTTGTGTTTTATTTTGCAGGCATTTGCAAATTCAAGGAAAAGGTTTGATATTACTATGCCTGGAAGTGAAATCCCAGAATGGTTTGATATTATTATGCCCGGAAGTGGAATCTCAGAATGGTTTAGCCAACAAAAAAGCGACTCTTCAATTGATTCTATTAAGATACTCCTACCTATCAACCTTCGGAAAGATAGTGAATGGATTGGAGTTGCTTGTTGCTGCATTTTTGTTAATAATGATGCTTCAACGGATGACGAGCTTCTCAATTGTAGAGCATCTGTCAATTGTGGAGAGATTAGTCGGAAACGCTGGAATATGGGTAAACGATTTAACGAGCCCATAATGAAAGATCACCTTTTCTTCGTTATTGGTCGCGTGATAAACTATATCCATTTTCATTTGAGGATGAATATGGTGACTTTGAAACCAATCATTTATGCGATGATGAGCTTGAGGTGTCTTTCAGTGGAAGCAGTGCTAAGGTGAAGAAGTGTGCTTTTAGAATAGTGTATAAGAAAGATTTGGAAGAAATAAATGAGTTGCAGTGCCATAGCACTCAATCTTCTCCAAAATTTGAACACATCCACCAACACTCTGCTCGCAACGATGGATCAATAGGTAGCATTTCCTACACAAAACGAAAACGTAATATCTACGAGGAAGCGGAGGAAGAAAGGCCGCAACCAAAATGGATGCAAAAAATTTTCAATTTTATAATGGGCAATTCGAAGAAGAAGCATCAATTGTTGTAAACTACTTATCTCACCTTGTCCTATTACCTTTTTTTTACACATTTACGTTTTCCATCTTTTATTTCATTTAAAATAATCATTCTAGACTTATTTGGATATGAGATATGATTCTTCTATTATATATCTTTTATTCTTACTCATATTTTGTACATATCCCAAATGCTTCGGTGACAAAAAGTAATAATAAGGTGAAAATCCTTTAATGAGGATTGAATTATAATTTGGGCCACCTTAAAATCATTCCATTTTATTTAAGATCAACTTATGTGTTTAATTTAATTAGTCAATTTATATATATATATTTGAAAGATTAAATATAGTCCTTAATAGTATTTAAATAGGTTTAATTCCTTCTAATAAAAGTACCACTTAAATTTCGTGATTTGATTTACAAATAATATTATTTCAACTCTTCGATATATAATTTTTATTAAGTATTTATGATTTTTGGTCGACATGATTGTGTTTCCTATATCAATAAAAATTCCTCAATTTGAGATAATTAAGTTAATATGCTAGTGATATAAATGATCTAAATGCAACCAAAATAATCTTGGTGTTTTATGTTTGTCCCTAGACCAATAGAAGCATGGCAGGCTCAAAGGATCATACAAGTGAGGGGCCAACAGAAGTCAGGTTGAAATGGAAGTGGATACTTTAGCATTTATAGGCTCAATGAATTAATTAGGAATTAGGATTTCGAGAAATAGATTATGATATTATATAATTAGTTGCTTTTTACATGTAGTGTAATGTAATGCAAGTTATACTATTTTAAACCAACTTTTGAATTTGTTGTTTGTAAAATGTAATTCAAATAGTAATTTAATTGTAAGGTCAATAATACCTTTTGAATTAAGTGGTGTAGTCGTAAACTAATTAATTGAGAACAAAATTTAAGTATTTATTGCATAAAACAGAAATTAAAAGATAGAATTCATCATAAGGTTCATCTCCCTAGGTATTTAGAAAATTAGTTCATAATTGCAAATAAAAACATTCAAAAGATAGTATAACCACAAGAAACAAAGAAACTCATAATAAACTTCAAAGAAATCAAAAATTTTAATAGTTTATATATTTATAATTTTATCATTTTAATAGTTTATATATTTATAATTTTTAAAAGATTAAATTAAAATTTTATTATTTTAAGGGAGCCAAAGTGTAATTTTATCATTACAAATTTAAAATTTTAAGGGCCCTAAAAGGAAAATTTCCATTTTAAGGGGTCGGTGCCATCTAAAAAGAAAAGAGAATATAAATAAAAAATAAAAAACAAAAAACCATTCACGGCTTAGTCCTCATCATTCTGTAAGACCTCCAGGTCGAATGATTTATTTAAGCATCAAATTTTATTAAAAATTATTTTAGTCATTTATTTAATTTTTTTATATTTTTAGTTTTTAATTTGTATTTTTATCAAATCACCCCAAAATTTGATGAAAAAGTTAATTTTTAATTTACTGATATAACATACATGTATATTACCATATGAATGACATATCTTCATTTAATTAATTTTTTAAAATTTAAAAAAATTAATTAAATACTAACATGTCATCCGCGTGGTAATTCACGAGTATACCATATCAATAAAGAGAATAAATATTAATTTTTTATTTATTTTAAAGTAATTTCACAAAAAATTCAAATTCCAGAGTTATAGAGAAAGCAAGTAAAGCACACACTTAAGAACAGTTGCAATTATTGTAGGCTCCATTTTATCAACACCCACCTTGTTGGATTCATATGCATCACTCATTTATGGCCCCCCACTTTCCACAACTACGCGCATTCATTTGGAAAGTGAAAAGGTTATAGAGAAATTGCTTAGAAACCACCTTTATTCTTCCCTGGAAATTTGATCTGATTCTAGTTTCTTTCAGACGTATTGAGCTATCAGTTTTCTGATTTTCAACACTACATCCACATTTTTTTTTCTCTCACATCGTCATGTCGTCATTACCTTCAACTTCTTCGTCCAATTCTAGAAAGAAATATGATGTTTTCTTGAGTTTTAGAGGTGAAGATACCCGCACCAACTTTACCGATCATCTCTATGATGCTTTAAGTAGGAGTGGGATCGTCACTTTCAGGGATGATCCAAAGCTGGAGGCCGGTGAAGAGATCGCGCCAGAACTCTTTACAGCAATTCAGCAATCATGGTGTTCGGTAATCGTTTTTTCACAAACTTATGCCTTTTCAAGTTGGTGCTTGGAGGAGCTTGCTGAGATTGTTAAACAACATAACAACGACGGCCATAAGGTGTTTCCAATTTTTTACGATGTTGATCCATCTGATTTAAGAAAACAAAAAGAGAAAGTGGAAGAAGCCTTTGCTAGACATGAAGAGAGATACAAAGAAGATAGGGAGAAGATCCAAAGGTGGCGAAATGCTTTAATTCAAGTGGCTGGAATCAAGGGATGGCATTTAAATAACAGGTAACTCTTTCTTTTCTTCTCTATTTTCTATTTTTTGGGATATATATGTATAAACTTTTTTCTTTCTTTCTAATCCTATGTGTTTAATTGAAAAGTGTCTTGGTTCTTGTTTGCTTCCAAACTATATAATGTTTCATGATTCATTGAAAAGAAAGTGCATTTGATAATATGAAACAAAATTATTCAAAAATTAAAATTTCTTTTCTTGTAGGCATGAATCGGAATTTATTAGAGAGATTATTAAGAATATATCAGCAAAACTATGTCACCCAGTGACTCATAGTGACTTGGTTGGAATGACTGAACGCTTGGAGGATTTATATTTGAAAATAAACATTGGGAAAATGATGTCCGCATTATAGGGATTTGCGGAATGGGTGGTATCGGTAAAACCACACTCGCAAGACTTGCTTATAATCAAATGTCACATCATTTTGAAAGTAAAAGCTTTATTGCTGATGTTCGAGAAGTTTCAGACAAATGTGGATTAGTTTCTTTACAGAAACAACTTCTTTCGGAGATTTTCATGATGAATGCTTCAAATTTTTCAATGTTCATGAAGGAACGATATAATTAGTCATATGTTGTCTCGCAAAAGGTTCTTGTTGTTCTTGATGATGTTGATAACATTCAACACTTAAAATGCTTGGTTGGAAGGCATGATTGGTTCGGATTAGGGAGTAGAATCATTGTAACAACAAGAGAAGAACATTTGCTTCGATCTTGGCCAGTTGATGATATGTATGAGCCCACAACATTGAATCCCAAAGATGCTCTTCAACTTTTCAGTCTGAAAGCTTTTCATGGTGATACAGTGCCGAGAGATGATTTCATTGAGCTTTCTTACCATGTTGTAAAATATGCTGGTGGGCTCCCGTTAGCTCTTGAAATTTTGGGTTGCTTTTTATGCGGTAGAGATGCTACTCAATGGAGAAGTGCAATTGAAAGACTTAAAAGAGATTCTAATAAAGAAATTCTCGATAAACTTCGAATCAGTTTTGATGGACTGGAAGAAAGGGAGAAGAATATATTTCTAGATATAGCATGCTTCTTCAATGGGGAGGAGAAAGATTTTGTAATGAAAGTATTGGATGGTTGTGAGTTTTTCCCAGATATTGGCATTGATGCTCTCATTAAAAAATCTCTCATAAAAGTCGATGAACACAAATATTTGTGGATGCATAACTTGTTGCAAGAAATGGGAAGAAAAATTGTTAAAGAAAAATGTGTTGATGAACCTGGAAAACGTTGCAGATTATGGGAGGAAAGAGACGTCTATCATGTCCTAACAAAAAACACTGTAAGTCATTTAACAAAAGTTACATACTATTTCTATTTTGTTATATAATATCAAATCAATATATGATATAAACCCAAAGCTTAGTCTAATTGGTTGATACAACTATTCTTAAAAAGTGATCTTTAGTAATTTTGAGATTACAAATATTAAAAAGGATTTGTAGAAATAAATATTTAATTTCATTGCATTGCCCTCTTTAGAGGATATATAATATTTGTAGAAATTGTTTTACTTCGTTTAAAATGCTTTATTTATTATATTTAGAATATAATAATGCTAAATAAAATGTAAGTTTTAAAAGTTTTATCCTACATTATACACCATTTATTTTGTTTTCTTATTTTCTATTCTTGATTTTTCTTAGGGTACAAAAATGATTGAAGGTATAATCATCAATAATAAAGGTAAGAAGACACATAAAACTTATATTTATGTGTCTTGTAAATAATTATTTTGTTTTCTTAAATATGATAAGAAATTATAGCAAAATCTTTGATACTCAATATTTCAATGTTTAATTATGAAATTTATTTAGTAGCGTATTACTCTTTCAAAAGAATCAATAGAGAAATGTATGTCTTTTGAAATATTAATAGTATATCAATGAATTAGATTATAACATAACTTTTAGATATTGAATGTTTTTGTATATTATGAAGCTCATTTTCATTTTGTTTTATTCATGGTTATTAGGGAATCGAGTAAGATGCTCAACTTGAGTGTCGATGCCTTCTCAAAGATGAAAAAATTGAGATTGATCAAAGTGCTTTGCCTCTCAAATTGTGATGATCTCAAATATCTTTCTAATGAGCTACGGCTTTTAGATTGGAAAGGATACCCTTTAAGATCATTGCCTTCAAGCTTCCAACCGGACAACCTTGTTGCACTTCTCTTACCATATAGTCGCATTGAACAACTGTGGAAGGGAAATAGAGTAAGAATTAACTCATCTAATCCTTGTGTTTTAGCTTATTTTAATATAAATAATTAAACTTTGATTAAGATAAAAGACAAAATAAGCATTATTATGTTTTCTCATTTGTTTCTAATTTATTGTGATCTTCAACAGCCCTTGTGTAAGTTGAAAATCATGAACCTGGAAGGTCCCAAAACCTGATCAAGACACCAGACTTCACAACGGCATCAAATCTTGAAGTTCTAATATTGAAAGGTTGTACCAAATTAGTGGATGTTCATCCATCAATCGCAGTACTTAAGAGCCTTAAAGTTTTGAATTTAAGAGATTGCAAAAGTCTTAGGAGTCTTCCGACCATAATTGGAATGGAATCTCTTGAAACATTAATTCTTTCCGGTTGCTCAAGTCTTGTAAGGTTTCCGGAGATTGATGGGAAA
Organism: Gossypium raimondii; assembly: GCF_025698545.1. Taxonomy (NCBI): domain Eukaryota; kingdom Viridiplantae; phylum Streptophyta; class Magnoliopsida; order Malvales; family Malvaceae; genus Gossypium; species Gossypium raimondii. The sequence continues at coordinate 15,709 of NW_026291183.1, read as the reverse complement.
ATGGAACGTCTAAAAACTCTAGATCTTTCCGGTTGTTTTAGAGTTGAAAATCTATCGGAGAATTTGCAGCATGCAGAGTTTTTGGAAGAGCTCGACTTGAGTGAAACAGCCATAACAGAACTACCATCCTTCATTTTTCAATTTAAAAATCTTAAAGTTCTGTCTTTCAATGGATTCGAAAGAGGAAGGACAAATTCCATCGCTCCGATGTTGCCTTTGTTGTCAGGTTTGAGTTCATTAAGTAAGCTAAAACTAAGGGACTGCTATCTTTGTGAAGGAGATATTCCAAGTGATATTTCTGGTCTATCCTGTTTGAAAGAACTTGATCTTAGTGGTAACAATTTCATCAGCATACCTGCATCTCTTACTCGACTCTCCAAGCTTGAAGAGCTTATATTGTCAAATTGTAACATCTGCACTCTTGGTGAAGCAGATATTCATGGTCTATCCTCTTTGAAATGGCTTTTTCTTAACGGTAACAATTTCATCACCGTTCCTTTGCCTCTGACTCAACTTTCCAAGCTTAAATTGCTTGCATTATCAAATTGCATGAAGCTTAACTCGTTGCCTCAGCTACCAACAAGTATAGAAGATGTGTGGCTAGATGGTTGTTCTTCACTTGAAGTAGTTGCAAGTCCATCAAAAGTATGCAATTTAGTGGATTCGGCTGCTATTTTACCCTTTAACTGCTTCAAATTGGCTGAGAATAGCAATGCATTAACACTGCTGAGAAAACATCTTAAGGTCGATTAATCTCTCTTTTTCTCACTTACAAAATCTCATACTTGAGAATTTATGGTTTTAGTTACCTAACGACTTGTGTTTTATTTTGCAGGCATTTGCAAATTCAAGAAAAATGTTTGATATTATCATGCCAGGAAGTGAAATCCCAGAATGGTTTAGCCAACAAAAAGGTGACTTCTTTATTAAGATTCCCTTACCGATTAACCTTCAAGAGGATAGTGAATGGATTGGAGTTGCTTGTTGCTGCATTTTTGTCAATAATGATGCTTCAAGGGATGTGGCCTTTATCGACTGTGGAGCGTTAATGTATGGTAGAAACCGTCGGCAGATTGAGAGGAGAGGCTATTTGGTGGGTAAACGATACAACAAGCCCATAATGAAAGATCACATTTTCTTCGTTATTGGTCGCGTGATAAATTATATCCAGTTTCCTTGAAGGATAAATATGGTGGCTGTGAAACCAATAATTTACGGACAACAGATTGCTTAGATCATAAACATGATGGGCTTCATGTGTTTTTCAATGGTCATAGCCTTAAAGTGAAGAAGTGTGGTGTTAGAATAGTGTATGAGAAAGATTTGGAAGAAATGAAAGAGTTGCAGTGCGATACCACTCAATCTTCTCCAAATTTTGAGCACATCCACCAACACTCTGCTCACAACCATGGAACAGTAGGTAGCAGTTCTCACATAAAACGGAAACGTAATATCTATGAGGAAATGGTGGAAGAAGAGCCGCAACCAAAACGGATGCAAAATTTTTTCAATTTTATAATGGGCCAATCAGGGAAGAAGCATTAACTGTGGTAAACTACTTAACCATCCTTCTTACATACCAAAAACTTATAAATCTTTTACTTATATTCAACAGGAGCTCATATTCCGTACATATCACAATTGTTGATAACATAGTTTATATATATCATTTAAAATTTTAGTCGCTTAATTCATTCCTTTTTATATAACTGAAATGTGTAAATTTTGATGGTTTCATTTTTATTAAAATTGTATTTTCATTATATATACACTTACATCTATATTTTATTTGTAGGTTGAAATAAATATAATCAACTTGAGATAGAAATGTTGAGAAAATGGATAGTTTCCGTGACAAAACAGGTAACAATAAGGTGAAATCCTTTAATAAAGGCCAGATCATGATTTTCAACTGTTGTGTTTTTTGTGATATTAACAAAATTTTCTTGATTTGAGGTAAGTTAATATACCGGTGATAGAGAAAGGATTATATGAAACTATGGTTCCACGTCATTCCTATACATTTTCAATAGGAGAATGACAACTCAAAATTTTAGTATTTTTAGTTGAATTTGAATTTTTGGGGAGGAAAAAGCTGAAAATCAAGAAAAAAAATATGTTTTGTTATTCTCCTATTAGAAGCTGGTAAGGATGATTTGGAATCACAGTTTTATAAAATTTCTTCTCGCTAGTAATATAGATGATCTCAATGCAACAAAAATAACCTTGGTGTTTTATGTTTGTCCCTAGGCTTAATAGAAGTACGAAAGTTTGGTCAAAGGATCATGCAAGTGAGGGACCAACAAAAGTCTTCAAGTTGAAATGAAAGCGGACACTTTAGCAATAATTAGTTGTTTTTTTACATGTAATGTAAATTATAGTATTTTAAATCAACTTTTTGAATTTGTTGCTTGTACAATGTAAATTCAAATAGTTATTTAATTGTAATGTGAGTAAAACCTTTTAAATTAGGCATAATGACAAAAAAGGTTCTTAGTGTTTATAAAATTTGACAATTTAACCCTTATTTTTTTAAGCAATTTAGCTCTTAACATTTTATTTTGAGTCAAATTATGGATTTTTAATGCAAAATGCTTATTGAACTATTAACAGTGTTGACTTGACATGAATAGTGAATTCATTCCTTTTACAAATTTTAGTCACTCAATTCATTCCTTTTTACATAAATGAAATGTGTACTTTTTTAATTTTATTATATATATATATATATATATATTAACTTACATGTAGGTTGAAGTTAATCTAATCAACTTAATACTGAAATATTAAAAAATGGATATCTTTTGTGACGAAGCAGGCAAAATAAAATGAATCCTTTAATAAGGATTAATCATTATTTCAGCTGAGTTAAAATCATTTCATTTTATTAGAGATTAATTTATGTGTTCAATTTAATCAGTCAAAATTATTTTTATATATTGGGAAGATTAAATATAAGTCCTTAATAGTACTTAAATAGGTTTAATTCCTTCTAATAAAAGTAACATTTAAATTTCATGGCTTGAAGTACAAATAATAGTATTCCAACTCTTTTAGTTTATATTGTTTATACAGTATTTATATTTAAACATTTATTTTAACACTGATTCAAACATGAAAATAAAGTATGCTCTTTTAATTAATTGGAAAATATTTTTTGCGTGTGAGGCTTATTCAACCTTTTTTTTTTTTACTTCAATAGATTTATTTTTTGTTCTTGTCTAATTTCCTTTTCTGTTCTTGACAGTGGTTGTGTTTTCTGTAATATCAACAAAACTTTCTCAATTTGAGGTAAGTTAATATACCAATGATAATGATGATATCAATGCAACAAAAATAATTTTGGTGTTTTATGTTTGTCCCTAGACCGGTAGAAGCATGGCTCAAAGGATAATGCAAGTAAGGAATCGACAAAAGTCAAGTTGAAATGGAAGTCAACACTTTCGCATTTGGATGAATTTAGAAAATTACGATTTCAAAAATAGATTATGTTATTATATAATTTGTTATTTTTACTTGTAATGTAATGTAAACTATACTATTTTAAATGGGGTTTTGAATTTTTGCTTGTAACATATAAATTTAATTGTAATGTTAATAAAACCTTTTAAATAGGTATAATGACAAAAAAATGTTCTTAACATTTATAAGATTTTATTTTGAGTTAAATTATAATTTTTTTAATGCAAAATGTTGATTAAACAATAGCCTTATTTAAGTTTATAACGTGATATGAATAGTAAACTCTTTTCAAGGTTGGTCTCAATTGGATCATCTTTCACAATAGTCTTATTTAAGTTTATTATGTTTTCTCATTTGTTTCTAATTTATGATGGGCTTCAACAGCTCTTGTATAAGTTGAAAATAATGAACCTCAAATGCAGCTGAGATGGGATTGCATGTGGGATTCTCGAGGGTGGAATCGAAGGGGAGACTCCTTATCTTTGATTCGGAAGCTGCAAACAAAGGGAGTTGAAGGTCAGTGATAGGAGCCTACATCTCAAATATTAGAACTACCTGTGAAGGGTATCAAATCTGTGTAAACATGGGCCAAAACAAGCAAACGGAGTTACACATCTATTGGCTACAGAGGGATTAAAGAGAGATGAAGAAACTTATCTTGTTGGTGCGGTTCCTTCATACGCGAAAGTAGCAGCGGAAGACGACCGTCAACAGTTGGGCCCACTATGTCCAGCAGGTCAAAGATCCACTGCTTAGAAAGAAGATAAAATGGGATTTTACTGTGGGCAAACAGATCGGAGAATAGATGGACTACTGGGTTTCTCAGTTTCAACGGAAGATTGGTGTTTTGAAGTGATGAAATGCAGAGTTTAGCCAGACCTGAAGGGTTTCTGTTGAAAAAGACAGCAGCAACTAAGCAAAATTCAAACAGCCAAGACTAAAGCTCATTAACAGCAAAACAAAACAAAAAGAACAAACTGAAAATCCAAAGAGAAGCAACAAGTAACCGAATGAGAAAGTCCTAGCTTTCATTTCCATTTCAAAATATAAAGGGGTTACAAAAATAATAATAATAAGTTAGTTACCTAAACTGTAACTGCTCTTAACAAATTTGGCAAGTTGCCAACTAAAATATTACAAAAGAAAAGCTGAAAAAATTCAGCTGTTACATCCATCAATTTCAAATCTAAAAATATTAGCTTTAGATATCAAGCAACTTGCCAACTTGTTAATATAAAAAAAATACAAAATTTAAACAAAAGAAAGTTGCTTCTAGTTCAATCTTCAAACAGACATGCTGCTGCTGCTCACGATGCTGGTAGTTTGTTGCATTGCAGACCAATGCTCAACACTCCTCCTTGGACTGTAGGCAACAAACACCAATCGAATCTCGTAAGAATTCAAACCTGATTGTGCCAAGAGGCTTTGTCAAAATGTCAGCCAATTGATCTTGTGAGTGCAATGTATAAGACACACTTCTTTGGATTGAACAACTTCTCGAACAAAGTAAAACTTGAGCTTAAAATGTTTGGTTTTTCCATGAAAAGCAGATTTTTGGAGATGGCAATCACGACCGATTATCCACCATAATTTCATGAGGCTCAAGTCGTTCTTCATTCAAATCACATAGCAACTTCCTAAGCCAAATGGCTTGATTCACTCTCTGCAATTCTTTGCTATGTATTCCTTGATGATGAGACTAAGCAACGCTTTGTTGCTTCTTTGAACTCAACCGAAAACTCCGAACCAAGTGTAAAGAAGTAGCCTGAAGTACTTCTCATATCATCAACTGATCCACCCCAGTCACTATCTGAGTAGCCAGTTAATTTCAGCTCACTTCCTTTCTTGAACATTACACCAAACTTCAAAGTACCTTTGACATACCTGAGTATTCTCTTTGCTGCTTTCAAATGAGTTGTATTGCAGCTATGCATGAATCTAGACAGTAGACTAACTGAATGCATAAGGTCAGGTCTGGTTGCTGTCAAGTATAGTAAACAACCAATCAGGCTTCTATACTCCTTTTCATCTACCTTTTCTTCATTTCCAAAGCTGCTTAGTTTCGATCCCACATCTAATGGTGTGCTCACTGGTTTGCAGTTTTCCATATGAAACTTAGTGAGAATTTTCAAGGCAAATGCATGCTGGCTAATAAAAATGCCTTGATCAGACTGGTCTACTTCCATACCAAGGAAGTAAGTCATGATTCTCAAGTTTGTCATGTCAAACATGTCTTGCATATTCTTCTTGAACTCCTGAATCAAATTGACCCTGCTTCCAGTCACAAATAGATCATCCACATATATTGAGACAATCAGCAAAGTCTCATCTTTGGACTTCTTTATAAACAAAGTTGGCTCACTCAAACTTTTCTCGAAATTGAGCCTAGACAGGTAAGCATCTATCTTGTCATACCAGACTCGAGGAGCCTGTTTTAGTCCATAGAGTGCCTTCTTCAGCTTGTAAACCTTGTCCTCCTTTCCTTGGACTTTAAATCCATCAGGCTGTTCAACATAAATTTCTTCTTTAAGAAAACCATTCAGGAAAGCTGACTTGACATCAAGTTGATGGACCCTCCACTGCTTTTGTGCTGCGAAGGCAAACAGAAGCTTTATGGTATCCAGCCTTGCCACTGGAGCAAATGTCTCCTCAAAATCAATGTCAAACTGTTGATTGTACCCTTTCACCACAAGCCTTGCCTTGTGTTTGTTCAAAGAGCCATCAGCATTGAATTTGGCCCTGAAAACCCATTTGACACCTATGACCTTCTTCTGATCAGGTCTGTCTACCAGATCCCAAGTGTCATTTTTGTGGATCATGTCAATTTCAACCTCCATAGCCTTCTTCCAGCTCTTGCTTCTTGCAGCTTCTTCATAGCTTGAAGGCTCAACAATGGCCACATTGCATCTTTGGTAGATATCAGCAATAGACCTGGTCCCCCTCACAGGAGCATCATCTACATTGGCATTACTGACTTCATTTTCTGCCAATTCCAGATTGCTGTCAATCTGCTCTTCTTCAAACTAACTTGTGTTAGAGCCATCTAGACTCCAAAACCTTCCTTCATCAAATTTGACATCCCTGCTTACCAAAATCTTCTTGGTTGAAGGATCAAATACTCTGTAGCCCTTCTTGCAGCTACTGTAGCCAACAAATATACCAGGAACTGACCTCTTCTCGAGCTTGGTTCTTCTTTCTGCAGGGACAAGTACAAAACACATGCAACCAAACACTTTTAAATGGGAAACAGTTGGTTTGAGATCATACCATGCTTCAAAAGGAGTTTTATCATTCACAGCATGTGTTGGTAGCCTATTGAGCAGGTACACTGAGGTGTTGACACCTTCAGCCCAAAAAATTCTTGGAAGCTTGCTTTGAAACAACAAACACCTGGTCATGTTCATCACTGTTCTGTTCTTCCTTTCACATACTCCATTTTGTTGAGGAGTATACACTGAGGTCAATTGATGATGAATCCCAGCCTGCTCACATAGCTTCTGAAATATTTCAGACAAGTATTCAGAACCATTGTCTGTCCTCAAGGCCTTAATCCTGCAGCCTGTTTGATTTTCTGCCAATGTCTTGAACTTTCCAAAACTTCAAACACTTCGACTTGCTTCATGAAATAAACCCAAAGAAAATCGGTCGATCATCAATAAACAAGATAAAATACTTATCGCCATTCGGTGAAGGCGTCTTCATTGGTCCACAGACATCTGAGTGCACCAACTCAAGTCTTTCTTGAGCCCTCCATGCTTGGTTTACTGGAAAAGGCAACCTGGCCTGCTTACCAAGCTGGCACACTTCACAAACAGACTCATTTGCATCAACCTTAATCATGTCCTCTGTCAAACTTATATTGTGTAGCAAATTGAGTGACCTGAAATTGACATGGCCAAATCTTCTATGCCACATATCAGCATTGTCAACTGAACTTGTATAGGCTCTTCTCTCAAGTTGGCTCACATCCAGCATGAAACACCTATCTGCCATTGGTGCTGAAACAACTTCTCTACCAAGAACATCATTAATAACACAAGAATCATTCTTGAAAACTAGAGAGTAGCCTTTCTTAACCAGCTGACCTACACTAAGTAGATTTTGATCTATTTCAGGTACATAGAGCACATCTGTAATAACCTTTTTACCTGAACCAGTGTTGATCACAACATCACCTCTGCCTTTAGCTTCAATCAGATTCTCATTGCCTATCCTGACCTTTGAAGTAAAACTCCTGTTAAGGTCCTTGAATAGGCTCTCATCTGATGCCATGTGATGTGAGTACCACTATCCACAAGCCAACGCATTTGGATTTGCTTGTGGTTGCGAACATGAGGCGTTGAAGACATGCTCCTCCCGAGCTTGAAGATCTTCGCAGCCTTGGCTTGTACTTGGCGAGTTTGTGCCTTTTCTTGATTTCTACAAATCTTTTCATGGTGACCATACGCTTGCAACTCTTGCATTGGATGTTTGGTCCATTCCAGTAATACTTCTCTAAATGATTAGTCTTCTTGCGGTGAACACATGGTGGAAACCTCCTTCTACCAAAGATCTTTCTTTGATCTTTCCTCTTTTCAAACCAAGGCTTTAGCTTTCGACTTGAGTGGAGCCTTCTCGACCTTTTGCTTGAAAAACACCTTCAGACTCTCCTCCGCCTACTTGCTCTTCTCTGCTCAAGTGCATAGAGTGAGTTAGCCAACTCAGACAAAGAAATGATTGTGAGATCTCTCGAGTCCTCTAATGAGCAGATTTTTGACTCAAACCTTTCAGGTAAGGTGGTAATAACCTTCTCAACAACCCTGCTGTCACTGAAATCTTCTCCAAGGAGTCTGATATTATTGACAGTAGCCATAATTCTATCAGAATATTGCTTGATAGTTTCTGACTCCTTCATCTTCAAATTTTCAAACTCCCTTCTAAGATTTGTAGCGACCTAAAAATTTGGGGTACGGGCGCTAGTCGAAATAATTATTGAAAATTTAAAAACAGCGTCTCGATTTTATTTGCAAAAGGAGTTGCCACTGATCTTTTTTTAGGTGTGATCGGACACCTAATAAATTCTATTTTTAGAAGAAAAATTTATTTTTAAATTTTCCTAAAAAAGAGGTAATTTTAGGTCTGCGTGAAAATCCAGATAAAATTAAGGTTCGGGAGTCGGTTACGCGCGAGGAAGGTATTAGCACCCTCGCGACACCCAAAATTGGTATCTCGTTAAACGCACGTCGTCTTAATTTTCAAAAATACGAGTTCAATTTAATATTTACTCGTGATCCAATTGAAACATGAGAATTTTTTTAAAACACGAGAATTTTGCAGCACCAATTTTTAAAAAAAACGAAAATTTTTGAAACATGAGAAATTTTTTTAAAAACACAAAAATTTTTGAAACACGAAAATTTTAAAAAACACGAAAATTTTTAAAACACAGCAATTTTTGAAACACGATAATTTTTCAAAACACAAATTTTTTTAAAGAACATGACAATTTGTGAAACACTAGAGTCATTGAAAACACGGAAATTTGTGAAAAACAAAATTTATGAAACACGAAATTTAAAAAAACATGATTTTGAAACACCAAATTTTTGAAAACACGAAGATTTTTGAAACACGAAAATTTTTGAAAATACGAATTTTTTTTAAATACAGAAATTTTTAAACACGGGGATTTTTGAAACATGGAATTTTTTTAAACGTGAAAATTTTTGAAACACAATTTTTTTTAAGAAGTGCCGTATTTAACACGAATCAATAATATTCATCCCTACATGGCGATGAAATCATCGAATTAGTGCCAAATCGATTCAACTTAATATTTAATCGTGATTTTATTAAAACACGAGAATTTTAAAAAAACATGAGAATTTTAGAATATTTTCGATTTTTTTTAAAAGGGCGTATCGTGTTTAACACAAACCGATGGTATTCACCCAACATAGCGATGAAATCAACAATTGAATGTTAAATCGATTCGTTGCCTTATTTATTAAAATTACTTAAAATAAAATAAAATTGAAATTGAATTAAATTAAAAATATAAATGCAAAAATATAAAAATGCATAAAAGTACAAATAATACTAAAACGGAATAGCATAAAAATACGGGTATTAAATTAAAAGTGAAATAAACGAAATTACCAGAAATATCCAAAACACGAGCTTAGTCGAACGGGTTACCAAATTGAACCCTTTTCTTTTTTCTTTTTCTTTTTTTCTTCCTTTTTTTCTGCTGCTGGGCCGGCCTGTTGGACTGCTGGGCAAACTGGGCCTGGCGCTGTGGGCCTTCTGGGCTGGTCTGGTGCTGCCTAGATGCCTGCTGGGCCTTTGCTGGAAATGGGCTGCTGTTGGCCTGCTAACAAAATGGCCTGCTGTGTTTTTTTTGCTGTTTGCTGTTTTTTAGGGCTGCTCTTTTTTTGGGCTGCTGGGCTGCTGTTTTTTATTTGGGCTTCTCGGATGATGCGGGTCGGGCCTGGTGCGGGTCGGGTCGGGTCGACCCGACTGATGGTATATTTTTCTTTTTTTTTCTATTTTATTTCCCTTTTTCCTTCTTTTTCTTTCTTTTTCTTCCTTTTTTTCTTTCTTTTTCTTTCTTCTTCAGGTCACCCTAGCCCCCACGCCGTCGCCGACCCCCTCCGTCCGGTGTTGCGGTGGCCGACGCGACTCCTTCTCCTCTCTTCCTCCCTTTCTTTTCTCTTCTCTTTTCTTCCTTTTTCCTTTGGGTTGCTGTTTTTTTTTGCTTATTGCTTTTTATTTTCTCTTTGCTTGTGTTGTAGGTGTTGGGACGGTAGTGGCGGTGCTGTCGTGGTGGTGGGGACGGTGGCGCGCGGTGGAGCTGCTGTTTTCCTTGTGTTTTGCTGCCTTTTTTTTCATTTTTCTCTGCTGTTTTTTTGGTTTTTTTGGCTGCCGAAAAATTCCCCCCATTTCTCTCCAATTTCCTCCTTTTTAATCCCCTAATTTTGTCATCTTCTTCTTGTTTGCAGGTGGCAGAGGAGGGCATCATGGCCTAGGGAGGCTGCTGGAGTAGCTCGGCTGGGGAAGGGTACGTTCGGCTGCTGATTGCAGCGATTTGACAAGTCCAGAAGGACTAAATTGCATGGGATGCAAAGCTTCTGCGGTAAAAGTGTAATTTTAGCAAAAATATGGGCCAAAATGTAATTTCTTGAGAGTTTAGGGGTCAAAGTGAAATTTTTAGAAAGTCTAAAGGTCGAAATGTAATTTTAGAAAGTTTTGGGGTTAAAATGTAAATTTTGGAAAAGTTTGGGGTCAAAATGTAAATTTTGAAAAGTACAGGGGTTAAAATATAAAAAACACTTTTTTTGAAACACGAAATTAATCCCGGACAAAATTCAGTGATTACAAGATTAATTACTTGTTGCTGCCTTGTCTTGTCTGATCCCATGAACTCCTCTTTCAGGCTATCCCATGCTTGTTTGGGTGAGTCACAGGCCATGATGCGAGTAAAAATCACATCAGACACTCCATTCTGTAGGCAGGCCATGGCTTTATGCTTCTTGGCTCGCTCCTCACCATGTTGCCTGATCTGAGCAATGGTTGGATTTGCTCTCAATGGTGGTGGCTCGACATCATTTTCAACTGCACTCCACAGATCAAGTGCTTGGAGGTAAGTTTTCATTTTAACTACCCAAATGTGGTAGTTTTCTCCAGCAAAAATTGGTGGTGGAGGAGGTGCAAAGCTCATGTTGCTGAAACTGGTTTGACAAACACGATTTTTGAGTTTATTTTGAAACAAAAAAAACTTAAACAACAGAGGTCCTCAAAGACAAGAGGCTCTGAGAAAAAGACAGCAGCAACTAAGCAAAATTCAAACAGCCAAGACTAAAGCTCATTAACAGCAAAACAAAACAAAAAGAACAAACTGAAAATCCAAAGAGAAGCAGCGAGTAACCGAATGAGAAAGTCCTAGCTTTCATTTCCATTTCAAAATATAAAGGGATTACAAAAATAATAATAATAAGTTAGTTACCTAAACTGTAACTGCTCCTACCAAATTTGGTAAGTTGCCAACTAAAATATTACAAAAGAAAAGCTGAAAAAATTCAACTGTTACATCCATCAATTTCAAATCTAAAAATACTAGTTTTAGATATCAAGCAACTTGCCAACTTGTTAATATCAAAAAAATACAAAATTTAAACAAAAGAAAGTTGCTTCTGGTTCAATCTTCAAACAGACATGCTGCTGCTGCTCACGATGCTGGTAGTTTGTTGCATTGCAGACCAATGCTCAACAGTTTCTTCCACTTGCATCGGAAAGATCTAGCAGACATTTTGGTGGTTATCAACAAAACAGAGAAGGCATCTGAAGGGTTTCGCTTTCTCAGATGTCTAGGGAAAAGGAAAGTCTGCCTGGGTGTTTGGATTATCCTGCTTTTATTTAACGTTTGTTTATTGCATATTTTCTGTTTTGTCTAGGCTCTAAATGATTTGGAATTTGTTTTATTAATATAATCCAGCCATTCATATTTCAAAAATAAAATAATAATGGGTCCAAACCTGATCAATTCACTAGACTACACACAAACATCAAATCTTGAACTTCTGATTTTTGAAAGGTTGTACCAAATTAGTGGATGTTCATCCATCAATTAGAGTGCTTAGGAACCTTAAACTTTTGAATTTAAGAGATTGTAAAAGTCTCAAGAGTCTTCCGACTGAAATTGGAATGGAATCTCTAGAAACATTAATTCTTTCGGGTTGCTCAGGTCTTGTAAGGTTTCCGGAGATTGATGGGAAAATGGAACGTCTAAAAACTCTAGATCTTTCTGGTTGTTATAGAGTGGAAAATTGATCGGAGAATTTGCAGCAAGCAAAGTTTTTGGAGCTCGACTTGAGTGAAACAGCCATAGCAGAACCACCATCCTTTATTTTTCAATTTAAAAATCTTAAAGTTCTTTCTTTCAATGGGCGCAAGGGACCATCATATAAGTTACTACCAAATTTGCCTTCTCTTTTCAAGGTAATCCAAGGAAGAAGGACGAATCCCATGGCTCAGATGTTGCCTTTGTTGTCAGGTTTGAGTTCTTTAAGAGAGCTAAAACTAAGGGACTGCAATCTTTGTGAAGGAGATCTTCCACGTGATATTTATGGTCTATCCTCTTTGTGGCCTCTTGATCTTAGTGGTAACAATTTCATCAGCATACTTGCATCTCTTACTCGACTCTCGAAGCTCGGAAATCTTATATTGTCAAATTGCAACATGTGCACTCTTGGTGAAGCAGATATTCATGGTGATATTTCTGGTATATCCTCTTTGATACGTTTTGATCTTAGTGGTAAGAATTTCATCACCATTCCTTTGGCTCTTACTCAACTTTCCAGGCTCAAATTGCTTAAATTGTCAGGTTGCAAGATGCTTAAATCGTTGCCTGAGCTACCAACAAGTATAGCAGCTGTGCATATAGATGGTTGTTCTTGACTTGAAGTAGTTGCAAGTCCATCAAAAGTATGCAATTTAGTGGGCTGTGATGACATTAGTGCCATTAACTGCTTCAAATTGGCTGAGAAAATCAATGCATTAACTCAAAGTTGGGAATTCCGGTAATTGCAAAAATGGAAGTGGTGGAAAAAGAGAAAACACTACCATCTGTGGAGTTCTTGAATTGGATTGGATTCTTGTAGAAGATGTGACCTTTTGTATGGGTTGTAAAATTAGTCAGTTTAAAGAGCCCACTTGAACCTACGCCCGCAAGTTCGCCAACATTCAAGTAACCATTGAAACTGAAGTACTGACCCTGATTGATATCTGAAGATGCAGGAGGAAAAGCAACACACGCATGATCAAACACACAAAAAAATATATACAATAGACATTTAGATAACCAATCAGTTAGGTAATGAGCAGCCTTGATTTCATAATCATCAAACCCAACATTTAGATCATACAAAGAGAGAAATTTTATAAGGGTACAGTAGAACCTGTCTTTTGTTGACTGAGCTGCAGTGAAAATGCATTCGCAAGAACGATCTTTTCGATTCTAAGGAGCTCATAGAGAAGTATTCCACGAATATATTTGATTTTCAACCTGGAAAAAAAAATAATTACTACTATAATTATAATTGACAGCAATAAATGCACGTACACTTTTTCAACAAATCATAAGGCATGGTACGAGGTAAACTCCAATTTGAATTCACATCCCTTAGAACCCCTTCAATCACCGTGACACCAATATTAATGTCGGTTGTCTCATTCGAATTAAGCTGAACCCAACCTTCCTTGGGATGTCACCATTGCTTTGCAGCTCTGGAGATCATTGTAACAAAAATATTAGAAGACCCTATGTGAGTTGAACTTTTAGCCCAAGATAGACTAGACATAACAACTTCCCCATTGCTGTTACTTGCATCTTTAAACACAAAAGCATTACGACACTTCCAAAGACATCAACAAATAATAGGAAACAAAGTCGACCAGTCTATTCCCTCAACATCAATCTGCCCAATATTCTTTAATTTCCAAATAAGTTAATCCTTAATATGCAAAAACCTGCTAAGATCATCTGGAACAAGATTATTCCAAACATTAATCTTAGCAAAAGAAAAATCCCTCAAAACTTGTATGGTTGCCTCAGCCTGCTCACATCTTGAGTAACTAGTGTCAGCTGTCACATGTCATCAAGCTCTCTCCTCATTCGCTAACAAATGTCCCTTAAAATGAATTCAAAGAAAATGTCTTATTCATTGAAGACCTTTGCATTTCCTGACCATATTCCAATCCTCACTTGCCACATCCCATTCATCTCTTGCAACTGATCTGTAAGTTGTTGCCTCTCAGGATGTTGGAGTTCGACAAGGACCCATTGAGGTTCGACCAGAACCTAGGTATACCCCCACCTTATAAAACAATGACAATCCTTGTATGTAATTGTAGAGTGGTGAAGCATGATGTACTGTAATTTGAAATGTTAAATTAGGCTTTCCTGTAACAAGCTTGTTCTCAAGTAGTTTAAGAGTATTTTTATGTTTTTTTATCGATTTTTAACTTTTAGTTTCAATGCTAACTTTTATCACATTTTATCACTTTTGAAACCCAAATTGATAAAACTATGTCATTAGAGGTCTAATGATTAATTTGAGCTTGTATAAGGAGGTGATTGAGGCTAAACATCAAGGAGGAATTCAACTGTTGGAGGACGCAACACAAGTGATTCTGAGAGTTTAGAATTTGATTTAAAAGAATTTGGATGCGTAGAAGAGTATACGGAAAAAGACAAATGAATCATATAATTTTGTTGTTACAGATTTAAGGCATGTTCTAAAAACTCTAAAATTTTTATTCAAAGTTTTATAATGTAGTGATTAAACAAAGCATGGATTAATTGTATTTTAATTAAATTGTTTTTAAAAATTAAATTGTTTTTAGATCCTAATGGAATTTTTATTTTTATATTGAAGTCCTTACTATGTAGATTTCAATTGATTCAATCTGTTCCTTAATTTAACATTCCAAAATGAATAGTCGTATGAATTTTTATTTTTCATAGCTCTACACTAAAGTTTTAAAAATTTTGCCTTATATTATCACTAATAGTCGTAGCAATTTAAAGAAAATGAATATTTTTAAAATTTTCCTAATATTAATTATAAAAACTATAAAAAATAAAATAATACATTTTAATTAATACAAACAATCAACCCGAGCATCACATGTATAAAGAAAACAAGATGCATAATAAAACATTTAATTTACCACTCAACTAAAGTTTTATCTTGATAACTCTAAACATTTTAATTTTATTATACACACCTACCTCCATCAATTGTATATATCTATATATTATAATTTAAGCTCTGATTGAGTTGAGCAACAATTTAGCTAAAAAATTATAAAAATATCATTCGTAATTAAATAAGTTATCGAGAATATTTTAATCTTTTATTTAAAAATAATAAAATATGCATAAAATAATTTTTAAAGTGAGCTTCCTTTCCAAAATATAAATGAGACCTATCAGTTATTATTATGTAAATAACACTATATTTGAATTCATTATTTAAATATCAATAATTGATATTTAAATAATGATTAATATAATATTCGTCATTGTTGACGTTAAACACCAATAGTACATGTAATTAAGAAATTAACATATGAAGGACTTCGGACAACCATGCTTTATATTGTAATAAAATAGAAAGGTTATGCATGTGACCACCTTTCTATTTAAATTGAAGCGAAAACTTTTGATGAAAGTCATTCATATCGAAATTAAATATGTCAAAATAAT